>NC_068442.1:23715694-23913194 GCF_023373465.1 Oncorhynchus keta
AATGACTGAACCTTTATGATATAGACAGATTTTGAACATTTGTTTGATTGGTGTATTGCCTCATAATGAAGTGCAGCAATGTGACAAGCGCAACTTGTGTCCTGGATCCTGTCTAAATTGAGGTTATTCTCTAATTTCATGTGGCATTACAACTATAGAGTTCATGAACCATATAGGAAACTAATTGTATCCATTTATCTTTATTTTAAAAAAACATGTAAATAAAGTGCTTTTATGTACAGAACAATAAAAACAACTGAAACAGTAGTGATGTATAATATAAAAAAATACAGTTCACAAGAGCTTTTTACATTGGCAGCTCAATTTACAAAGCATTTTAACATACAAACTTACAAGACATGTTGACATGAGTCAGAGAAACTTGTTACACTGTCACAATTAGAAGGCTTATCTGAAGTGGTTCTTCAACTAACAGAGGTGCCTTACTGCAACTCAGTAGAAGCTTATAACAGCAGTCTCAAATCTTATGTAAGTATATATTCATTTGGAGCAGTGATCGAACAAGAGATTTGTATGCTGCATGTCTGAACCTATTATGCTAGATATTCAGGCTGATTTTGTTCTGCATTCGGCTAATGTATTATTGAGTTTAGATAACTTTACTCATCTGATCCAAGCTGTCATTTCTTCACTTGTAATCTTTGTCACAAAATAGAAAATAATCATGAAATGTTCAGTTGTCAAGACAATGTTTCAACTTCTTCTCCTCCCATCTTTGTTACAATTGGAGTCATTGAAACCCTGATGGAGTTCACAAGTGTTGTGCAGACCTTGGGATTTCTGTACAGGTTGAGACTATAATTCCATATACAGGGGTTTGCAATAGTGTCAACACAGAAATACATTTTGACTGAAGTTGAAGCCATTCTAACAGAGTTGTTGTACTGATACTGGCCATAATCTAAAGGAATTCACTCAAAGTGTTGTAATTGTATTGTTGGGCATGCCCAGTAGAGTCCTACAGTCTATTCTGTCGTACATATCATGCAGGTGATGCTGCTGCTGCTACCAGGTTATTCATGTGATTAATTAATGTCACAAGGACAGGAGAACACATTTAGTATCCCAAGATGTACAACTCGATTCTTTAACTTTGCTTAAAAGGCATGAAAAAATAAATTGAAAACCTAATACATAATTCAACAAAATCCTAATTTGTATCCCAAACTAAGTCTTTCCAACATTCTGTGCAAAAACAACGCATTCTCAAGGTGTTTGCTGGTTCTGCACTTTCACCACAATGATACAACTTTCACCAGTCTTCTCCAATACAATACAAATGTACACTATATACAATTAGCCAACATGGCAGTCCTTTAGCAGTATGCTTTTTGCACAGCTACTTTGTCATTTTTTAAAAATTGTCCCTTGTACAAAATTCAATATCTAGAATAAGCTTAAATAAACAGTTTTACTTAGAAATAGTTTTGGAATACTTGTATCACCACATTCCACAACACAATGTTGCAAGAGTTCATATTTACCACAATTTTGCACTGACATAGCAACATCTATGGAATACGAAATTGATATTCTTTCATTTGAAATGTATAATTATTATTTATTTCCCATCATGAACAGCTGAAAACATATACCTGTTATTGGGTATTGTAATGCCTGAATAAAGCCCTTGCTTTTGGATGATCAAATATTTTGCAGGTTCTATACTTTAACAATATCGGTTTCTATAGTAGTTTTTTTTTAACACACACATCCCTCCATTGACTGGTCCATAACTGCTGTGTGACCTTTCGCTCCATGTTAGTAAAACCCATTTTACAGTCATTAGTGTCATTAAACCAGAGGTGATGGTTGTAACTATGATAGCTTTCATATGCACTACGTTATGAATGGCCTAAGAACATACTGTTCGGTACAGTACATGCTGAATCAGTCAGGCCCATTAAACACAAGACATTGATTTGACATGACAGTTGTGTTGGATAGGATGAAAACAGAAGATGCATGATTTAAAAACAAGTTATTTTTGGCACAACAATCACTTTGTTTACATAAATTAACACGCAGGAGCTTGGTTGCCTCTGGGCGTGTCACATCAACGACACTACGAGCTCCGTAGCCCACTGGCTGATTCTCTGTTGTAGCCACTCTTCCTTTGGCTCTTCTAAACTCTGCTGTCTACTGGTCTCTGAATAACAGGACCAGAACAGAGCTATCCAAACAATGTGGTGAACAGGTTTTTATAGTCTCAGCCCACTTTAACTTGGTGACTGAATTTGGATTGAAGGAATCAGTTCCTGACTGGCACTCTGAACTAGTCATTAACCATTTTATACTGGGACTTCAGCCTAGCTACATCAACTCCAGGCCTAGTGATAGTCTTTATCTCATCCCATGCCTCTATGACACAGAAATGGCTCAAAATCACTTGCATACTAAATTGCATGTGAGTATGCCTCTCATTCTCTGTAATTAAGAATGTGCTTGCAGTCTCAAGATCAGATTTCGGTGTGACCTTTCACCCCACTTCACATGATGTGCTTTGCATAGTCTGTCTGCTCCACAATGAACAATATGTTAATACCTGGTCTAGGGTCTTCCCGAATGTCAAGAGTACATTTCAAACCTGTGAATGTCAATCTTACACAACTTAGGCACCATATCCTCCAATACTTTGGGACTTACAAACCCCATCTGTGCCACTCTGGTGGAGCAGAGCAGTGGGCCTCAACAATACCTCTCCAGTGTTATGTTATTCTGTTGTGTGCTGTTTTAACCTCACCTCATTCCAGGTGGTCACTACCTCTTTCATTCATTCCTCATTGGTTCCTCTCCATGTCTCTCTGGTACTGCTAGCCCTTCTCTTGACCAGTGGATACCATTCTAATGCCTGTCTGGTTATGCTGCATTGAGGTTTATGTACAGTTTAAACTGCCTTAAATTAATAGGGGCGGCAGGTAGCCTAGTGGTTAGAGCGTTGGGCCAGTAACCGAAAGGTTGCTGGATTGAATCCCCGAGCTGACAAGGTAAACCTCTGTTGTTCTACCCCTGAACAAGGCAGTTAACCCACTGTTCCCCAGTATGACCGTCTTTGTAAATAAGAATTTGTTCTTAACTGACTTGCCTAGTTAAATAAAGGTGTAAAAAAATTGCTGTTATAAGTAAGTCATAGGCTTAATGATCTAATGTTTGAATACGAGGTTGTTTATTCCACTGCTATCCATGCACTGAGTCTGTCTCAGTGCAGGGCTAAGCCAATGCTTATGGATGTAGGTGGGAGAGTTAAGGGTCAGTTCTTGACCCATAGAGTATCTCTCTACTTTCAATTCAATGCCAACAGAGTATTTGGACGGATTGAGTGGCAAAGCATACAAACATGACTAAACCATATACAAATTGTTACAGAAGGACAATATCAGCTGTATGTGTCCTATACCCACCATGAGCATAATTCCACGGCTTCAATAGTCTGAAGGCAGTCTGTATCAGCTTCTCTTCATTGTGCTTCAGATGCACTAGAGAAAGAAGAGTCACTGAACAAAGAAATGAGAACTGACTAAAGGGACAAAATGAAAAAGGCAAATGTGCAAAATCAGTGTAATGAAATGTCCCTCTTTGCGAAGAGGTTGGCGGTTTTCAGTGTTCCCTCCTTCAGTGTTTTTCTTTTCTTTCACTTATAGTCCCCTCTTTCCTTACAGTTCAAAGTTAGTCACTCTGCATTACAGTTTTATCGCCTGCTCAAGTTGATCAAAGCCGTCCTCACACAATGGAGTCTTTGATCTCTGAGCCCAGTCTCACCCGAGGCCGCGGGCAGGTGTGTGAGATCTCTACAGTGCTCTCCTTCAAGTTCAGAGGCCTCTTCTCTGACTCTGAGAAGCTCTTGCTGTTGTCTGGTGATGAGCATTCATGTGACGGCGTGTTGCAGATGTAGTTGTCATTGAGGGTCTGGTAACCCTTGTGGTCTGACACAGCTGCTGGAACTGTGTTGTTGCCATTCAGAGGCAAGTTTTCTGCTGGCTTCCCCACTATCCTGGGTATCTTCTGCTGCATGTTAGGACACTCACCTTCCTTCAGCATGGACTTCATGCGGTCACGGTTCCTGTAGACCACGAACAGGGAGAAGACCACCAGGGAGAAGCCCAGCAGGGCACACACTACGATCAGCTCGTTCCAGTAGGTCTTGGTGTTGATCTGCGGGGAGCGGGTCTCTCCAGGTAGGATGATTGGCTCCTCCTGGGGGACCAGAGGGGTGTGTGAGTGGCCGATCAGGGTGGTGCTCTCCTGTCTGGCCTCACCTCTCACACAGTAGTTGGCCAGGAGTTGCCTGAAGCCCTCCTCCACTGACCAGCACTCATAGGTCTCCTGTCTGTCAGCCTGGGCCACCACCACTAGACCTCCCTCAGGACTGGGGTACAGGAAGTGACCTGCACCCTCACTGTACTCCCACTTCCTCTCAGCCAGGTTGGAGCGCAGCTTACAGGGCAGCACTTTGAATGTGTTGGCTGGGATCATTATCACCTGGCATGAAGACATCCCTGCAGACAACAAAAGGAATGGCTTTTTCATTTTTCATTTGTGAAAGCAAGTCCATCCCAGGTAGTTTGAACAAACTGCATTATTATATCACTGTGGTAGCTGAGTAGGAGTGCGCTGAGAAGGAATAAATTAAATGAGCTGGGTACGAATAATGATGGTAAGGGAATATCGGAATAAAATTGTCAGCAAAATGTTAATTTAAATGCAGCAGTCCCAGAGTAGAGCACAGTGGTACAGTATAGAGCCGAAAGGATTTAGTCCAGCAGGAGCAGATGGTATGGTACCATACTTACGTGTGGGTGGGGGTTTAACAAAACGAGGGCTGGGCTGTGTCTTGTTGCAGATAACTGATGTGTCTGCCTCGTCCACATCCTGCTGCCAGTGGCTGAGAAAACAGACAACAGTAAATCAGAGAAATGGGTGTCTCAGAACAGCTCTAACGTGCACTATCAATCTACACATAGATGGTCTTGACAGACTACAGTGTTAGTCTGCACATATAGCATGTAAGCAGACAGCATTGAGCATTTTCCTGTATTGTCACTAGTAGTTTGAGTAGTCATTTGAGTAGTCAAATGTTCTGGAAAGTTTTCAGTCATTATGAGAGCTTAGCATCAAAATAGTTTATACCTATCTCTTACATGCCAATACAAGGCTAGTATCTATTTGATGAGTAACACCTACATCTCTCTGAGTGGACCATGGAAATGTAAAGTATAATGGTTGGTGGTCTGGATGAAACATACCTATCTGGTGGAGCCAGCCTGACATCCAGGCACTGCCTCCCTGTCCAGGCACAGTAAGGGTCTCTGGACAGAACACACTCTCCACAGCTCTGGTAGTTGGAGCAGTTAGCCACAGGGACCTCCACCAGGCCAGAGTAGGAGGACACAAACAGCAGGCCCTGTAGAGAGACCAGTCAGTCAGTCAGATGTCAGGGAGGAATAGCCCTAGGTCATGTATTCACATACAGTTACTCCTCTTTAATATAGTATCAACACCATCCCCTCTACGAACCCAATGCTGGAGTAACATCACAGACTAACAGCACAGACTACCAGCACAGACCACCAGCACAGACTACCAGCACAGGCTACCAGCACAGGCTACCAGCACAGGCTACCAGCACAGACTACCAGCACAGACTACCAGCACAGGCTACCAGCACAGACTACCAGCACAGACTACCAGCACAGGCTACCAGCACAGACTACCAGCACAGACTACCAGCACAGACTAACAGCACAGGCTACCAGCACAGGCTACCAGCACAGGCTACCGGCACAGGCTACCATCACAGGCTACCATCACAGGCTAACATCACAGAGTAACAGCACAGAGTAACACAGGACAAGATTCATGATGGGTCACACGCCGTTTACAACCCATCTGTTTTCAGTTCCCCTGAGAGGAAGTTGCATGCAATTATCCCAATGAATGTGAGCTGAACTCCCCTTCAAGCTCCGGCTCTCTTCACGGCTCATGGGACCCCTAAGCTGATAGTGCTGACATTTAGTGAGCTCAATATTACTACCACTATGAGGAGATGCTTCAGAAATAAACAGAGTTCCCACTCTACACTCTGTACTGTACCTTCTCAGACTCCAGTTCTATGTGTTCTACAGGCTGGGGGTCAGTGAAGAGCACCATCTCCTCAATGATGTGCATCTTGTTGTTGACATTAATGGCTTTGTGGAGTCTTCCGTCATCTGCCAGAGAGATATGACAGAACAGTAAATGGTTAATGTCTGCTAGAGCTCTGCCTCTCATACAGAACAGGAAAGGGGGAGAAGTTCTGTCAGCAGAGCCTGTTTACAGTACCTGTTCCAATGAAGAGCACATTGTAGTGTTTGTGGATAGCCTGGACCCGGTGGACAGCTATCTGGGTGTAGCGGACGCTGCGTTTCAGCAGGAGGGGCTGGCTGCGGATCACACTGTCCATCAGGAAGTGGTCCTTGACGAAGTTCAATACCTTGTCAGGCATGTGCATGGAGGAGGGGATGCCATGGTCCCGGGCTGCATTAGTGATGCACTGTGGAAGAAACACAGGGAGTCTCATAAGCACACACTGGGCTACAATACACACTACACAACCATACTACGGCCCCATGCCTACTCCCCCATCAATATGTGTTTGTATCCTTCAGTTGATGTGGCCATGATAACGCTGCCAGGAAATGAAAGTAGCAGCAGCTTTTTGATAACATCAGGCCTTCTGGGAAGAGGGCAGCCAGTGACAGCAGAGAAACAGATAACTTAGCTGCTTAAGCACTGATGTTCAGGCCAGATTGGTGATGTGACTAAGGCAGGCTAGAACACATCAGACCTGCACACACGAGGTCGGCTAAAGTTTACTGTAGACTTCCCAATGGAACAATTTTGTGCATATATTATAACAATATTTTGGTGTTAGGTAGCTTTCAGCAGTTTTTTTATTCGGCTGTTCGAGCACACATTCTTTCCTTGAGACTTGTTGTTGTCACGACTTCTACCGAAGTCGATGCCTCTCCTTGTTCGGGTGGTGTTCGGCGGTCGACGTTGCTGGCATTCTAGCCTTCGCCGATCCATTTTACATTTGTTTTGTCTTGTTTTCCCACACACCTGGTTCTCATTTCCCTCATTATGTGTTGTGTATTTAACCCTCTGTTCCCCCCCATGTCTTTGTGTGGTATTGTTTATTGTAAGTGCTTGTGCACATTTTGTTTTACTGATGCGCATCGGGTTATTGTGCCCATACTATGTATTTCTTAATCCATTTACTATTAAACTGCCAAAGCTATTATCAAGTTCTGCTCTCCTGCGTCTGATTTCTCAGCCACCAGATACACACCCCCTACAGAATACCACACCATCTACATGGAGTCAGCAGAAGCAGATGCCCCTGGTATGGGGATAGATGAGCGCGTCCAGGAGCAAGCGACAATGATCCAACATCTTGGCGTCGCGATGGACCGCGTAGTGCAGACCATGGACCGCTGGGAGAGACAGAGAGTTCCTCCAGCGCCCCCACCAGCACAACCGGGATTACCACTACTCGTCCCTCCTGCATCCGGTCCCAGTGGGATGCGTCTCGACCTTCCCAGGGAGTATAACGGGACAGCGGCATGGTGCCAAGGTTTCCCGTTACAGCTGGACTTATACCTGTGCACCGTTTACCCGGCTCCTTCGGGAAGGGAGAGGGTGTCCGTCCTCATTTCGTGCCTCTTGGGGAGAGCTCTGGAGTGGGCTAACGCCGTATGGGGAGAAAGAGATACTGCGCTGGATGACTTTGGGGTGAACGTCTATTCCACCTGCGGCAGGAGACAAGGAGCACACAGAAGTTCGCTTTGAACTTTCGGACCCTGGCCGCCGGAGCGGGATGGAACGACAGGGCCATGATCGACCATTATCGCTGCAGTTTGCGCGAGGACATCCGTCGAGAGACGAACTGCAGGGACACCACCCTTACTTTCGACCAGCTGGTGGACCTGCCCATTCGGCTGGATAATCTGCTGGCTACCCGCGGACGTCCAGATCGGGGTCTGTCGGTTCCATCCCCCAGCACCACCACTCCGATGCCCATGGAGCTGGGAGGTCCTGCGCTCAGGGAGACCGGAAGAGTATCCGTCTCGTGCACCATTTGTGGCCGCACGAGACGGTCGGTGCCGGGTTGGTTCCTCTGGGAGTCGAGGCAGCAGGCAGGGCAGTCTGGCGTCACCTCAGGTGAGAAGGCACCATTCTCACCCAGAGCCTTCTGTTGCACAAATGTTTTTGTTCATTACGTTTCCTGAATTTTCCCCGCATTCCCAGCATAAGGCGCTCGTCGATTCAGGCGCGGCTGGGAATTTTATAGACAGATCATTAGCCTTTAGTTTAGGGATCCCCACCGTTCCTGTAGGAATGCCCTTCCCAGTTCACGCCTTAGATAGTTGACCATTAGGGTCAGGGTTGATTATGGAGACCACTGCTCCTCTGGGCATGGTGATGCAGGGGGGGGGGGAGAGAAAATCAGTCTCTTTCTCAATGACTCTCCTGCCTTTCCAGTGGTGCAAGGTCTACTACCCTGGTTAGCTTGTCATAACCCCACTATTTCATGGCAATGGAGGGCTCTCACAGGGTGGTCGCGAGAGTGCTCGGGGAGGTACTTAGGGGTTTCCACAGGTGCGACTACGGTGGAAAGTCCAGACCAGGTCTCCACCGTGCGCATTCCCCACGAGTATGCTGATTTGACTCAATTACCACCCCATCGACGGGGGGATTGTGCGATAGATCTCCTGGAAGGCGTCACGTGAGTCACGTGTATCCCCTGTCACAGGCCGAGACAGTGGCTTTGGAAACATAAGTCTCCGAATCCCTGCATCAGGGATACATTCGGTCCTCTACTTCACCCGCCTCCTCAAGTTTCTTTTTTGTGAAGAAAAAGGAGGGAGGTTTGCACCTGTGTATTGACTATTGAGGCCTTAATCAGATAACTGTGAGGTACAGTTATCTGTACAGCCATGGCGATTGAGTCAATGCACGGGGTGCGCTTCTTCACCAAACTTGATCTCAGGAGTGCTTACAACCTGGTGCGTATCCGGGAGGGAGATGAGTGGAAGACGACGTTCAGTACCACCAAAGGGTACCTCGTCATGAAGTACGGGTTGATGAATGCTCCATCAGTCTTCCAAGCATTTGTAGATGAGATTTTCAAGGAACTACACGGGCAGGGTGTAGTGGTGTATATTGATGACATTCTGATATACTCCGCTACACGCGACGAACATGTGTCCCTGGTGTGCAAGGTGTTTGGTCGACTGTTGGGCATGACCTGTACGCCAAGGCTGAGAAATGCCTGTTCTTTCAACAGTTCGTCTCCTTCCTAGGGTACCGCATTTCCACCTCTGGGGTGGAGATGGAGAGTGACCGCATTTCAGCCGTGCGTAATTGGCCGACTCCCACCACGGCCCCTTTATACCTGGGTTCAGCGGTTTTTAGGGTTTGACAATTACTACCAGAGGTTTATCCGGGGTTTTGGTAAGGTAGCGGCTCCAATTACCTCACTGCTGAAGGGGGGACTGGTGCATTTGCAGTGGTCGGCTGAGGCGGACAGGGCTTTTGGTCAGCTGAGGGCTCGGTTTACCTCGTCTCCCGCGCTGGCCCATCCGGATCCCTAATTGGCATTCATAGTGGAGGCGGACGCGTCCGAGGCTGGGATAGGAGCCGTGCTCTCTCAGAGCTCGGGTACGCCACGGAAGCTCCGCCCCTGTGCTTTCTTCTCGAGGAAGCTCAGTTCGGCAGAGCGGAACTATGACGTGGTGGACCGGGAGCTGTTGGCTGTCGTCAAGGCTCTAAAGGCGTGGAGAAATTGGCTTGAGGGGCTAAACACCCTTTTCTCATCTGGACTGACCACCGCAATCTGGAGTACATCTGGGCGCGAGGAGACTGAACCCTCGCCAGGCAAGGTGGGCCATGTTTTTCACCCGTTTTTGTGTTCACCCTTTCTTACAGACCAGGTTCCCAGAATGTGAAGGCAGACGCACTGTCCCGGCTGTATGGCACAGAGGAGTGCCTGGTGGCACTGGTAGTGTGGGAGTTGGACACGGACAATGAGCAGGCATTGCATGCAGAGCCCGCTCCACTCCAGTGTCCCGCTGGGCGTCTGTATGTTCCGTCTGCTGTCCGTGACCAGTTGATCTATCGGGCCCACACGTCACCCTCCTCTGGTCATCCAGGCATTGGTCGGACGGTGTGCTGTCTGACTGGGAAATACTGGTGGCCCACTTTGGCTAAGGACGTGAGGGTTTATGTTTCCTCCTGCTCGGTGTGCACCCAGTGTAAGGCTCCTAGGCACCTGCCCAGAGGGAAGCTACACCCCTTACCCATTCCACAACAGCCATGGTTGCACCTGTCGATTGATTTCCTGACTGATCTTCCCCCATCACAGGGAAACACTACGATCCTGCCATCTCCTTCCCCTGCCCGGTCTTCCTACAGCCCTACAGACTGCGGAGGCCTTGTTTTCTCACGTCTTCCAGCACTACGGGGTGCCTGAGGATATGGTGTCTGATCGGGGTCCCCAGTTCACTTCGAGGGTCTGGAGGGCGTTCATGGAACATCTAGGGGTCTCGATCAGCCTTACCTCAGGTTTTCACCCCGAGAGTAACGGGCAGGTGGAGAGAGTTAACCAGGATGAGGGTAGGTTTCTGAGGTCCTATTGCCAGGACCGGCCGGGGGAGTGGACAGATTTCGTGCCCCGGGAAGAGACGGCCCAGAACTCGCTCCGCCACTCCTCTGCTAATCTCTCCCCCTTCCAGTGTGTTTTGGGGTATCAGCCGGTTCTGGCTCCTTGGCATCAGAGTCAGACCGAGGCTCCTGTGGTGGACAACTGGTTCCGGCGCGTGGAGGAAACTTGGGACGCCGCCCATGCTCACCTTCAGCGCGCCATGCTGCGCCATGCTGCGCCAGAAAGTTGGTGCAGACCGTCACCGCAGTGAGGCCCTGGTGTTCGCACCATGGGACCGGGTCTGGCTCTGAAACCTGCCCCTCTGTCTGCCCTGTTGGAATCTGGGTCCCCGGTTTGTGGGGCCATTTAAAGTCCTGGGGAGAGTGGACGAGGTTTGTTACAGGTTACAGCTTCCCCACAATTACAGCATTAACCCCTCGTTCCATGTGTCTCTCCTCAGGCCGGTGGTGGCTGGCCCGCTCCAGGAGTCTGAGGTGAGGGAGGTTCCTCCACCCCATCTGGACATCGAGGGGGCCCCGGCGTACTCCAATCGTTCCATACGGGATTCGAGACGTCGGACGAGGGGCCTTCAGTACCTAGTGGACTGGGGTATGGTCCGGAGGAGAGATGCTGGGTTCCGGTGGAGGACGTGTTGGATCATTCAATGCTGTGAGAGTTCTACAGTTTCCGTCCGGATCGCCCTGCGCCTCGCCCTCCGGGTCTTCCCCGAGGCTGGTGTCGATGCGCCGCTGGAGCCACGCATCAAGGGCGGGGTACTGTCACCACTTCTGCCGAAGTCGATCACTCTCCTTGTTCGGGTGGTTTTCGGTGGTCGACGTCACCGGTCTTCTAGCCATCGCCAATCCATTTTTCATTTTCCATTTGTATCGTCTCGTTTTCCCACACACCTGGTTCTCATTTCCCTCATTATGTGTTGTGTATTTAACCCTCTGTTCCCCCATGTCTTTGTGTGGTATTCTTTATTGTAAGTGCTTGTGCACATTTTGTTTTACTGGTGCGCGTCGGGTTATTGTGCCCATACTTTGTATTTCGTATGTCCTTGGTTTAACTATTAAACTGCTTTGCGTATTATCAAGTTCTGCTCTCCTGCGTCTGATTTCCCTGCCATCAGATACGCACCCCTTACAATTGTAGTTCGGTAGTCAAAGTTTACGCCACTTCGTTGGTGATTGGTCAACAGTAGATTCTTTAAATGTTTGTTGTCATTCAAAGACAGGTGACTAGTTTTCATGTAAATGTTTTCACTTCAAATACTGCACCTAACATCATTGCGTGACTAAGACCTCCTTGGCAAAAATGTCAAAATGAATGACAGATTTCTTGAGTTATCTTAGATAATTTCGGACTATTTTGAGGAAGTGTACTGGCTGATACAGCGTTTCATGAAGATGGCAGACGTTTTACGTGCTCCTAACCAACTGTTAACGAGTCCGATGAGCCCGACGTGAAGGACATACTGCTTTCCCGGGAACAGACCCAAATCCCTGTCATTTGCGTGAAGAGGAGGCAGAGAAACATTGTTCACATCGTCGGATGTGGCTGGGCTTGCAAACCATTACAGACTACAAAGAGAAGCACAGCCGAGAGCTCCCCAGTGACACGAGCCTAACAGATGAGCTAAACTACTTCTATGCTCGCTTCGAGGCAATTAACACTGAAATATGCATGAGAGCACCAGCTGTTCCGGACAACTGTGTAATCACGCTCTCCACAGCCGATGTGAGTAAGACCTTTAAACAGGTCAACATTCACAAGGCCGCAGGGCCAGACGGATTACCAGGATGTGTACTGCGAGCATGCGCTGATTAACTGGCAAGTGTCTTCACTGACATTTGAAACCTCTCCCTGTCCGAGTCTGTAATACCAACATGTTTTAAGCAGACCACCATAGTACCTGTGTCCAAAAACACTAAGGTAACCTGCCTAAATAACTACCGACCCGTAGCGCAAGTGCATTGAAAGGCTGGTCATGGCTCACATCAACAAAATTATCCCAGAAACGCTAGATCCACTCTGATTTGCATACCTGCCTAACAGATCCACAGATGATGCAATCTCTATTGCACTCCATACTGCCCTTTCCCACCTGGACAAAAGGAACATCTATGTGAGAATGCTATTCATTGACTACAGCTCAGCGTTCAACACCATAGTGCCCTCAAAGCTCATCAATAAGCTAAGGACCCTGGGATTAAACACCTCCCTCTGAAACTGGACCCTGGACTTTCTTTTCTTTTTTTGTTGTTGAATTTTACCCCCTTTTTCTCCCCAATTTCATGGTATCCAATTGTTAGTAGCTACTATCTTGTCTCATCGCTACAACTCCCGTACGGGCTCGGGAGAGACAAAGGTTGAAAGTCATGCGTCCTCCGATACACAACCCAACCAATCCGCACCAAGCTTCTTAACACAGCGCGCATCCAACCAGGAAGCCAGCCGCACCAATGTGTCGGAGGAAACACTGTGCACCTGGAAACCTTGGTTAGCATGCACTGCACCCGGCCCGCCACAGGAGTTGCTGGTGCGCGATGAGACAAGGATATCCCTACCGGCCAAACCCCCCCTAACCCAGACGACGCTATGCCAATTGTGCGTCGCCCCACGGACCTCCCGGTCGCGGCCGGTTACGACAGAGCCTGGGAGCGAACCCAGAGTATCTGGTGGCACAGCTGGCCCTGCAGTACAGCACCTTTAACCACTGCGCCACCCGGGAGGCCTGATCCTGGACTTTCTGACGGGCCGCCCCCAGGTGGTAAGGGTAGGTAACAATACATGCACCTCGCTGATCATCAACACAGGGGCCCCTCAGGGGTGCATGCTCAGTCCCCTCCTGTACTCCCTGTTCACTCATGACTGCCCGGCTAGGCACAACTCCAACACATATTATTATATTATTATTATATATTACCATCATTAAGTTTACGATGACACAACAGTGGTAGGCCTGATCACTGACAACGATGAGACATTCTATAGGGAAGAGGTCAGAGACCTGGCCGTGTGGTGCCAGACAACCTCTCCCTCAACATGATCAAGACAAAGGAGATGATTGTGGACTACAGGAAAAGGAGGACCGAGCACACCCCCATTCTCATCAACAGGGCTGTAGTGGAGCAGGTTGAGAGCTTCAAGTTCCATGGCGACCACATCATCAACAAACTAACATGGTCCAAGCACGCACACCAAGACAGTCGTGAAGAAGGCACGACAAAGCTTATTCCCCCTCAGCAGACTGAAAAGATTTGGCATGCGTCCTCAGATCCTCAAAAGGTTCTACAGCTGTACCATCGGAAGCATCCTGACTGGTTGCATCACTGCATGGTATGGCCATTGCTCGGCTTCCGACCACAAGGCACTACAGAGGGTATTGCGTACGGCCCAGTACCTCACCGGGGCCAGAGGAAGGCCCTAAAAATGGTCAAATACTCCAGACACCCGAGTCCTACCGCACAGCAAGCAGTACCGGAGCGCCAAGTATAGGTCCAAGAGGCTTCTAAACAGCTTCTACCCCCAAGCCATAAGACTCCTGAACATCTAATCAAATGGCTACACAGACTATGCCGCTGCTACTCTATTATTATCTATGCATTGTCACTTTAATAACTCTACCTACATGTACATATTACCTCAATTACCTCGACTAACCGGTGCCCCCTGCACATTGACTCTGTACCGGTACCTCCTGTATATAGTATCGCTATTGTTATTTTAATGCTGCTCTTTAATTACTTGTTCCTTTTATTTCGTACTCATATTTTTTAAACTGCATTGTTGGTTAGGGGATTGTAATTAAGCATTTCACTGTAAGGTTTACTTACACCTGTTGTATTCGGCGCATGTGACTAATACAATTTGATTTGATTGATTTGATTTGAACAGGGACAAACAACTTTTTGTCGTTTTTCAAGCAAAGGTATTTTAAGGGAGTATGTGCGCACAGATGTTCACTTTCGCCGAGTCAAGTTCTGCTAGGAGCAAACCAAACCTATGTATGCAGACGCCTTTAGTACAGTCTAACGCCTTGATCAAACCGATAGGTTTTTTGCGCAAAATAGAACTCAGCATCATCTGGATATGTGTGCGACAAAAGTTCAACATTCACCTTCTGCTAACATTTCTGTCAAGTCGTCTGCGCATACGTTCGAGAAATCCAACGTATTCACCACACAGAAGGCACTGCAACACAATGCTTCAAGGCAAACGCGACGTTGCATTTGAAATTAATGTACTTCTGGTGTACCAAATCCAAATGCAACTGCACAATTGGTGTGATCGAGGCGTAATCCAGGTTAGTGATACTGTGTCAGCTGTCCAGCAGAGGGCAGTGGACACTAACTCACCGTTCCAGGCCGTGGCTCAGGGACAGGGTGGTTGTAGGTGTACCACTGCTGGGTCTCCCGGTTGACCTCCCGGTAACGGCCGTTGAAGGCCTTCTCCACCTGTTCCATGGTGAAGGCACACACTGCTGAGCTGCCAGAGGCTCCTTTATACCTGGGAAAACACCACACAGCAGTGAGGCTGTATCACATTCCTCTTCCCCCAAGTCATCCTATTCTTTACTCTGACAGTAGTGCCGAACTAATATAAAGTACGTGATCAATAATGTCTCCAATACACCATAGACGAACAGAGGGAATGGAGGTGTGGCTGTTTGCCCACGACTGGATCAATGATAGTCTGCTATAAACTGTATGGAAAATGTTATTGAGGAGATGAGTGTAATACCAACCAACCCAGACACAGAATATTTCATTACCCAAATCAATAGAAAATCCTACACACTCTCGCATATGTACTGTATGTCTTAGTGACAAAGTGTTTCCTCACCACTGTGAAGTGAAGACCCCATAGAACACGGTGTTCTTCCAGTCTTCTGGGCGGGGCGTCAACACAAACATGTCCTGGATGATGTTGAAGGGGAAGCCATCGTCAGGCAGCGAACAGAGGAGCTGTGCTTTTAGGAAGGTGGTCCATTTCTTCTGCAGCACCCGCTCTCCTCCTTTGTCACCCTGTAATACAAATCAGAGCTTTGTTATAGTATATGGACCTGCAGTCACAGTAACCCAGTGTCCAGTAGAGGGCACAAGCATGTACGTTTAAAATGTAAACCCAGTAGTTGAAATGGTGAGAATGCAATAATCTGATGATAATCTGATGTCATGGCAAACAACTTGCCTAAATATTATTATGGTTTACATTCTGCCTGGTATACATGTTCAACACCTGTTGTATTCGGCACGTGACAAATACAGTTTGATTTGATATATGTCTGAAACATTATTCTCCCCAGTTGTTTACCTAGAAACGAGGCACTGTTTAAATTGGCATAAATGAGAACCAATATTGTAAAACCACCAGACTGAGTACAACGGATTGTGGCTATATAACACATCTCCCCTGGGGCAGTGGAGTTCTAGGTCAAGAAAACAATAAAAGACATCACAACTGGATGGAAGAAAAACACTGGGGCACTGGGGAGGCCAAATGCTTTTCAGTGAGAGAGAGAACAGGACACTGCTCACACACAATGCCTCTCCATGGACACTACCACTCTGAACCTGTGCCTGTGGCACTACCCTGCCTGGTGGGCTGTGGTCATCTATGGGAGCATGATACTTGGTTGGCTTGAGAAGATAAAAAAGTAGCACAACTTTTCCATGAAGAAATTATTAATCCACTTAGATCACTCCAACCTCGGCATGAAAGAGATTATTTGTGAGCCTTACAGCTATGAAAGCTGTACCTATACAGATAGCTGGATGTACAGGGAATGTGTGGGGACATACAACTGAAAAAAGGAATATAATTGTCTGTTTACATTCACTTGAGTCTGTGGCTCAGAGTGCAGCAATTACTCCAATTCTTGTCTAGGACATAGATCTGAGGAGATTGAAAAGGCTGAGGGAGGAACGGTAAGTCATCTTCACAGAGCACTGTTCAGAGGACTAAAAAGAAACTAAAAGAAGTCTAGTCTACATAACCCAGAGCCCTGTAAGATGTGCCTTCATCTGAGTCCCCCTCTGCCCAACATTAATCAGAGGAAATGACATCAGTGAATGGTAAAGGGAAATGACACGTGACTAATGCTGAGTTTCAGAAGCAATTACTTGCTGTATTAACCCAACCAGATAATGAGCTACATGTATTCCCTGCTCTGCTCCCCTGGGTCTACCTAGTTATTATTAAAACCAGAGAGAGTGTGTACCTAAAGTCTCTCCTTCTGAATATTGGACAGAAAGTGCTCAATTCATTATCCCTTACATAAGCCTCCCTTTCTAACACGCAGGTACTCAGGGCCAGGTTGAATTTCCAGAGTTTCAGTAATAACAGTAATACCAGCTTGTTGTGTTTTTCTGTTTTCTGCACAGCTGTATACATCCACAATGCTCCACCCATCAAAAGTTTGATTTTCAGTATTATTGTAATTCTGTATTTTTGACAATGACTTGTCTACAGTTTCACCAACACATATTGCACCATCCAAACCTTTACAAGGGGAATTCTCTAACAAAGACACTATAGTGGTGTGTATGGCGTGAGGATAAGAAAGACCAGGAGCTGTAGCTAAGATACTCTGTACTCTGAGTTCAAATCTCCCCTGTGATTGGCCTGCACACCACCATCCTGTGTTTCATTTTAGAGGAGAATCAAGGGTGTGTCCTGCAGTCTCATTCTAACAGTGGCAGACACACTGGTTACCATTTGACTGCCACTCAGTGTAAAGACATACACCTTCAGCTACTGTAGAGAAGCCTTTCTGCTTGCAGTCTGCAGAGCCTGGGATGTATAGGCAGTCAAAATCCTATTACTAGAAGCTGTCTGCTGCCTGTTTGAAAAATATAAACAAGGAAAAATATCCCTCCATTGGAACTGCAACGTATGGGGCCTCTTAAAATGCAAAAGATGCCTGTCGCTGCTAAGTGTAGACGGCTTTAATGAGTTTAGCTCGTATGGCCGAGGTGGAAATTAAATTAAAAAGGCACGGAAGCAATTGAAAATGACTTGTGAGCTGGCCCCAAAGCAGAGCTCTATTTCACATCTCATCAAGGTAAATATTTTCAAATTAAGTTTGATACTGGGCTTTGGTGGATTCATTCCGTTTGTTTGTTATATGCGGGAGGACAAGGTGCTGCCTGCGGGAGGACAAGGTGCTGCCTGCAGGAGGACAAGGTGCTGCCTGAAGGAGGACTAGGTGCTGCCTGCAGGAGGACAAGGTGCTGCCTGAAGGAGGACTAGGTGCTGCCTGCAGGAGGACAAGGTGCTGCCTGCAGGAGGACAAGGTGCTGCCTGCAGGAGTACAAGGTGCTGCCTGAAGGAGGACTAGGTGCTGCCTGCAGGAGGACAAGGTGCTGCCTGCAGGAGGACAAGGTGCTGCCTGCAGGAGGACAAGGTGCTGCCTGAAGGAGGACTAGGTGCTGCATGCAGGAGGACAAGGTGCTGCCTGCAGGAGGACTAGGTGCTGCATGCAGGAGGACTAGGTGCTGCATGCAGGAGGACAAGGTGCTGCCTGCAGGAGGACTAGGTGCTGCATGCAGGAGGACTAGGTGCTGCATGCAGGAGGACAAGGTGCTGCCTGCAGGAGGACAAGGTGCTGCCTGCAGGAGGACAAGGTGCTGCCTGCAGGAGGACAAGGTGCTGCCTGAAGGAGGACTAGGTGCTGCATGCAAGAGGACAAGGTGCTGCCTGCAGGAGGACTCAGTCACACAGCTCCTCCCTTCACTGTATGCACCTCACTCTGTCCACTCTGGCAGCACTGAAATGGTACTGCTGATCTCTTCATAAAACAAAAAAAGGAAAGAAATGCAATATTACAAGATGCTTTCCCGGAAGATTGACTGCTGGAAATGCAAAGCCTGGGAGGAGGGGTGTTGCCCATAAAACTGTCAGCTAGTATTTCACACTGTATTTGGATTGGCCATACTACAGCTGGGATAAACAAGAGGCCATGACCATGCTGTCAAAGTGAGGGCAGATTCTCTGGTCACAGAGAATAGAAGAGGTTCATTAAATTATTGTGGAGAAGAAGTATCACTCAACAATAGACCGGTGGTATAATGATTGGAAACCTTTCCTTTCAGGTTCAAATTCTGGAAACTGAAATAAAGTGTTCCGGCTGCTCGTAGTACACCCTTGTCTGCAGGTACGTGCAGGAAAGAGGTGGAAAGGGAGAAGTCATTTTAGGTTTGCTGTGAATCCTAGCTGAACGCTAATATTTGCTGAAATGTGATAAGAGTAGAGGAGGAGGGCCCAAACAGGGGGAACTCACAGGAGGAATGTTTTTATGTAACACGAACCCCTTTGTTCCCTCCCACCCTGTGAAACCAACCACTTCCACCCTTAAATCCCCCACCTCACACACACATGCATACACCACATAGAAGTGTACACACACACACACTTCTCCCACTCTGATAGAGTCCATTAAAGTGCGTCTAGATCGGTGGGGTTGAGGAGAGCCTTGCTCAAGGGGAAAAGACACTCTTTAGACAGGCCATCTCCGTTGAAGCATCACTCACCTTACACACGCGAGCGATGCGTGACACAATGGTTTTGTCAAAAAAATCAAACTCTTTTCCCGCTTCGCTGAAGAAGAAGTAAATCTTATCGTCGTCGCCTACTGGGTTGCCTTTGGGCAGGCTCTCCTGGATGTAGGCAGAGCCCACAAAGGCTGGGTCTGGAACAACAACAAAGAAACCACAGATTGAAATGTAAACCTAGAACTATGCATTCTAGTACACGGACATGCCTTTTACATCCACAAACGTCTTCTGGTGATTCAGTGATTTTGCAACAGGAACTACTGCATGTTGAAATGAACAAAATACCATGGAAACGCCTATAGTTCTTCAAAGCTACGGTCATTTTCATTTATCATGTCCAGCATGAGGTCTTCAAATACTGATTGTATGTTTAGAGGGAAACTATTTATGCGCGTATGTTTACCTTATCATCTAGCTTCATATACAAACAGTAGACCATGACATGAAGCAGTTACCAGATAGCTTGCTGCCTGAAGATCTGAACTTACCTTGGAGCCAGTTCAAGGAGTTTTCTGTTTTCAGGGCAGCGCCTTGGCCCAGGCTCTTGTAAATGATAGGTTCATTTCCTTGGAAATTACTGACCGTACCAGCATACAGTTCTCCATCTATAATGTAAGGAACGATAAGATGAAGACAAACAATATCTGGACCTAGAGAAGGAGCCTCTGTGCCTCTGTGTAACAAACCCTGGAGTCTAGAAGGGAAGAGTTGTCTGCTAGTATATTTACAGTATGGAAGACACTAAGGATGGTAAAATATACATTGCAGCTACTGTAAATAAAATATTTTATAATTGATAAATCTGTAATTAAGTATGTCTACATTATATCTATTATTTGCATGCATGTATTGACTTGTATACAGTATGTATTGTGTACACAGTCTTATGGAAGCCAAACATATTTCCCTGACAGTAAATAAGTGACCGATATAGTGAACCTACCGGCCATGATGGCAGTGGACTTGTACTCAGGGTTGAAAGGGCAGCGGCTGCGTCCGTCCTCTGTCACTATCTCTCCAGTCTGGCTTCTCACCAGGGTGAAGTCAGCTGTGTTCTGGAGAGAACCCAGAGAGAAAGAGAGCCTTGAGGAGAAGTAGGGCTGTAATCTACACCGACAATTCCCACTGCCTGCTGGCCACTCTGTTCGCTACTACAGCGCTGTAGCACAAATTCTGGGGCGGGAACCACTGTGTGGTCACAGTCGGTCACTTTGGGGTGGGTCAAACCACAGGGTGTGGTTTGATATGGGTGTCTCGTGTGTGTTCGCAGGTGGGAGGAGTTAGCCAAATAATTTAGCCAATAAGCTTCAGCGGCTGGTGTGCAACCGTGGGAAAATTGGTTTGACTTTGGATAGCCTATCTCTGGGGCTGTTTAGGGGCCGTAAATAAATTACAGAATGTAAATGGGACAGTATGTTCATGTTGCACAACTTTTAGTTGTCTCATTAAATGCTTTCAATATTTGTATATGAAATTGTATAGATGGTTTGAAGTTTTTAAGTCATTGACATTTGAAGCTATTGACCTTTTAAAATATTGTCCGATATACATTGTGCAATTTACTGATGGCCCCTAACCAGCCCCATAGGGATATCGAATGTCAAACCAAACTGACAATGGGCATTACAATCGGCTCGGGTGCAGCTGCGCTCCGAATGTATGATTATGTGGGTGCTGCCATCTGTGGGCAGGGTTGAAATAAACCCAACCCAAACTGTTACGCTACCCTTCATTTTTTCCATTATCTTGCAAATCTGACTTTTGAATGAGACTGACTTTATGACCGAATTTATCCTATTTTCACATTGTAGTACATTTTAATGAATATTTGGACTCATATTTATGCCACATATTCCATTTTCAAATGAGAAATATATTTTTAGGGGCCGTCGCTGTTTAAGTAAATGTCATTATACAATTCCTTTTAAAAGCGATCTGGTGATGGGGAAGACGATGAGTGATGCTTCCAGCAGGAATGGACATAACGTTGTATACTGTACTTTATATCTCTCTGTGTGGGCTGAGACTCAATGGTTGTGATAAGAGAGACACTCGGGAATCCTGGTTCACAACCTAAAGTTCAGCCAAGATACTTCCCCTCCTCCCTTAATGCCCCCATATTGAAGTAGAACTAAGGGGAAAGGAACACACATTTGAGATGTTCTTTGACTGTCAATATTTTTAAATGGAAATGTCAATGTTATTCTGAATTGCCTCACTTTTAACACTTTTAAAGATGCACTTCCTCTCAAATCTGTGTGTTCCAAGATGTCTTCATACAACCCAGAGCCACACATGCTCACTAAACATCTGTAAGGGGTATAATTGGAATACACTGATTTCAAGTGAAAAAAAATGCAGACTCCAGGGGGATAATCGCATGGAGAAGAAAATATGTACCTTGATTGACAGTGTTAAATACATGGCTAATTACACCTCTCTCCAACACACAGACATGGTGGTTCTCTCTCCAACACACAGGCATGGTGGTTCTCTCTACAACACACAGGCATGGTGGTACTCTCTACAACACACAGGCATGGTGGTTCTCTCTCCAACACACAGACATGGTGGTTCTCTCTCCAACACACAGGCATGGTGGTTCTCTCTACAACACACAGGCATGGTGGTTCTCTCTACAACACACAGGCATGGTGGTACTCTCTACAACACACAGGCATGTTGGTTCTCTCTCCAACACACAGACATGGTGGTTCTCTCTCCAACACACAGGCATGGTGGTTCTCTCTACAACACACAGGCATGGTGGTACTCTCTACAACACACAGGCATGGTGGTTCTCTCTACAACACACAGGCATGGTGGTTCTCTCTACAACACACAGGCATGGTGTTTCTCTCTACAACACACAGGCATGGTGGTTCTCTCTACAACACACAGGCATGGTGGTTCTCTCTCCAACACACAGGCATGGTGGTTCTCTCTACAACACACAGGCATGGTGGTTCTCTCTACAACACACAGGCATGGTGGTTCTCTCTACAACACACAGGCATGGTGGTTCTCTCTACAACACACAGGCATGGTGGTTCTCTCTACAACACACAGGCATGGTGGTTCTCTCTACAACACACAGGCATGGTGGTTCTCTCTCCAACACACAGGCATGGTGGTTCTCTCTACAACACACAGGCATGGTGGTTCTCTCTACAACACACAGGCATGGTGGTTCTCTCTACAACACACAGGCATGGTGGTTCTCTCTACAACACACAGGCATGGTGGTTCTCTCTACAACACACAGGCATGGTGGTTCTCTCTACAACACACAGGCATGGTGGTTCTCTCTCCAACACACAGGCATGGTGGTTCTCTCTACAACACACAGGCATGGTGGTTCTCTCTACAACACACAGGCATGGTGGTTCTCTCTACAACACACAGGTATGGTGGTTCTCTCTACAACACACAGGCATGGTTGTTCTCTCTACAACACACAGGCATGGTTGTTCTCTCTACAACACACAGGCATGGTTGTTCTCTCTACAAACACACAGGCATGGTTGTTCTCTCTACAACACACAGGCATGGTTGTTCTCTCTACAAACACACAGGCATGGTTGTTCTCTCTACAACACACAGGCATGGTTGTTCTCTCTACAACACACAGGCATGTTGGTTCTCTCTCCAACACACAGGCATGGTGGTTCTCTCTACAACACACAGGCATGGTGGTTCTCTCTCCAACACACAGGCATGGTTGTTCTCTCTACAACACACAGGCATGGTTGTTCTCTCTACAACACACAGGCATGTTGGTTCTCTCTCCAACACACAGGCATGGTTGTTCTCTCTACAACACACAGGCATGGTTGTTCTCTCTACAACACACAGGCATGGTTGTTCTCTCTACAACACACAGGCATGGTTGTTCTCTCTACAACACACAGGCATGGTTGTTCTCTCTACAACACACAGGCATGGTTGTTCTCTCTACAACACACAGGCATGGTGGTTCTCTCTACAACACACAGGCATGGTTGTTCTCTCTACAACACACAGGCATGGTTGTTCTCTCTACAACACACAGGCATGGTTGTTCTCTCTACAACACACAGGCATGGTTGTTCTCTCTACAACACACAGGCATGGTTGTTCTCTCTACAACACACAGGCATGGTTGTTCTCTCTACAAACACACAGGTATGGTGGTTCTCTCTACAAACACACAGGCATGGTTGTTCTCTCTACAACACACAGGCATGGTTGTTCTCTCTACAAACACACAGGCATGGTTGTTCTCTCTACAAACACACAGGCATGGTTGTTCTCTCTACAAACACACAGGCATGGTTGTTCTCTCTACAAACACACAGGCATGGTGGTTCTCTCTACAACACACAGGCATGGTGGTTCTCTCTCCAACACACAGGCATGGTGGTTCTCTCTACAACACACAGGCATGGTGGTTCTCTCTCCAACACACAGGCATGGTGGTTCTCTCTACAACACACAGGCATGGTTGTTCTCTCTACAAACACACAGGCATGGTTGTTCTCTCTACAACACACAGGCATGGTGGTTCTCTCTACAACACACAGGCATGGTTGTTCTCTCTACAAACACACAGGCATGGTGGTTCTCTCTACAAACACACAGGCATGGTTGTTCTCTCTACAACACACAGGCATGGTTGTTCTCTCTACAAACACACAGGCATGGTTGTTCTCTCTACAACACACAGGCATGGTTGTTCTCTCTACAACACACAGGCATGGTGGTTCTCTCTACAACACACAGGCATGGTTGTTCTCTCTACAACACACAGGCATGGTTGTTCTCTCTACAACACACAGGCATGGTTGTTCTCTCTACAACACACAGGCATGGTTGTTCTCTCTACAACACACAGGCATGGTTGTTCTCTCTACAACACACAGGCATGGTTGTTCTCTCTACAACACACAGGCATGGTTGTTCTCTCTACAACACACAGGCATGGTGGTTCTCTCTACAACACACAGGCATGGTTGTTCTCTCTACAACACACAGGCATGGTTGTTCTCTCTACAACACACAGGCATGGTTGTTCTCTCTCCAACACACAGGCATGGTTGTTCTCTCTACAACACACAGGCATGGTTGTTCTCTCTACAACACACAGGCATGGTGGTTCTCTCTGCAACACACAGGCATGGTTGTTCTCTCTACAACACACAGGCATGGTTGTTCTCTCTACAACACACAGGCATGGTTGTTCTCTCTACAACACACAGGCATGGTGGTTCTCTCTACAACACACAGGCATGTTGGTTCTTTCTCCAACACACAGGCATGGTTGTTCTCTCTACAACACACAGGCATGGTTGTTCTCTCTACAACACACAGGCATGGTGGTTCTCTCTACAACACACAGGTATGGTGGTTCTCTCTACAACACACAGGCATGGTTGTTCTCTCTACAACACACAGGCATGGTTGTTCTCTCTACAACACACAGGCATGGTTGTTCTCTCTACAACACACAGGCATGGTTGTTCTCTCTACAACACACAGGCATGGTTGTTCTCTCTACAACACACAGGCATGGTGGTTCTCTCTACAACACACAGGCATGGTGGTTCTCTCTACAACACACAGGCATGGTTGTTCTCTCTACAACACACAGGCATGGTTGTTCTCTTTACAAAACACACAGGCATGGTGGTTCTCTCTACAACACACAGGCATGGTTGTTCTCTCTACAACACACAGGCATGTTGGTTCTCTCTCCAACACACAGGCATGGTTGTTCTCTCTACAACACACAGGCATGGTTGTTCTCTCTACAAACACACAGGCATGGTGGTTCTCTCTACAGCACACAGGCATGGTGGTTCTCTCTACAACACACAGGCATGGTGGTTCTCTCTACAACACACAGGCATGGTGGTTCTCTCTACAACACACAGGCATTGTGGTTCTCTCTACAACACACAGGCATGGTGGTTCTCTATACATCGCACAGGCATGGTGGTTCTCTACTTCACACAGGCATGGTGGTTCTCTCTACAACACACAGGCATTGTGGTTCTCTCTACAACACACAGGCATGGTGGTTCTCTATACATCGCACAGGCATGGTGGTTCTCTATACATCACACAGGCCTTGATGAATAGTATGCTGTATGCTGCAGCTGAGTAAAACTTTTAACACTTACTATGTATGCACAGATTGGGCTGAAGGCGTACGTTCCACACACGTATAGATGGGTACTGTTCACACGCAGTAAAATCTTGATGTAATTGAAGCAATCCGTCTGCATTAAAGGCACAGGAGAGGAGAGAGCATCGTTAATATGATTCATATGTTCCCACAAACTGTTCTGGAGGGAGAGTTACTCAGGTTGAATGGAGTAGCTCGTTAGGCGACCTTCCAAGCATATTCCCACATTACTTGGCCGGAATGAATTGCTTTCAAATAGCCTGCGAGGGCTGTTGGCAGCAGTGGGACAAACATCTGAGTAACTGTCTCACATAGAAAACAGATTAGAGTGTCTTCATCAAGAACCTGGTCTATGAGCCTCTGTACCACAACCAAACAATCAATAAACCATAAATGTATACTTCCCACAGAATTGAGGTTTCACCACAATCACAGGGGATTGGTTAGATGGTAGACAATTTATCTGGCTGTAACAAAATCACTCAGGCCTCCACTGCTGAATGTACTTAAATTAGAGCTTCCACTGCCTCTGACTAAGTTCATTTTCAGTACTATAGCAAAAAAAAACAAGCCTAAGGACTGGAATGGAAGTGTAAATATTGTCACTAGAGTTCCAGACATTGCAGTGTACTCACCTGTAGGTCTTTGCCTTTGAAACTGCACTCGTCTCTCTTCATTTTCGGGGTACTCCATGTAAGCTACAGGAGAGGAGAGTACAGGTGTCAGGCACATTACTAAGACACATCATAGAGCTGTAAAGAAAGTAGCTGCCGAGTACTGTCAAAAAGAGCAGTGTCCACAAGATGTCATTCACCATATAAGTTATATAATTCACACACACACACACACACACACGCACGCACGCACGCACGCACGCACGCACGCACACACACACACACACACACACACACACACACACACACACACACACACACACACACACACACACACACTCACACACACACACACACACACACACTCACACACACACACACAGACACACTCGTGCCCACTTACATTGCGTTGTAGTTTGACTCTGCTGATATCAGAGAGGTTGAGGGCGAAGAGCTCCTCTCGTGCTCCAACATAGAGCATGTTATCTTCCTTACTGAGGAGCAGAGATGTGTAATTGAAGACTCCATCCACAGAGAATCTCTTGGCTGATCTCTCCTTTGCATCTGGGGTGAGAGGAAAAACAGAAAGAGGAGTAGAAATATTAACATTACTGCAGTGGGCTAAATCAGGGTCAAAGAATGTTTCTTGGTAAGTCTTAAACAAACCTGCTGTGAAACTCAAGTATACACCTCACACACATGGGGTTGGTTTAAAAAGAAGAAGACACCTGTACCATGTCAGATATAAATGCATTCAATGTTGGGTTTGCATACACATTTTACACTTTATAGACATCACAGAAGACTGAAATAACACCAAAACGTTTGACATAGAAACATCAGATTTTCTGCACTAAAAAAAATAGTTTATTCATTATGAAATTATGAAAAATATGAATAACATTCCATTCATGAGGCCACTAGAGGGCAATTTGGTCATTTGACTGCAGGAAAGGACTACTGAACGGAATGTATTAATGCAATATGAGCCTGCAAAGAGCATTCAAAGAGCCTTGTGGGCAAGAATGGGCAAGAATTAAACATCAAAACTGCAGTGTGTGTGTGTGTGTGTGTGTGTGTGTGTGTGTGTGTGTGTGTGTGTGTGTGTGTGTGTGTGTGTGTGTGTGTGTGTGTGTGTGTGTGTGTGTGTGTGTGTGTGTGTGCGTGCGTGCGTGCGTGCGTGCGTGCGTGTGTGTGTGTGGTCACATAACATCATGAGCAGGATAAAGACAGATGTTGTGTCTTAACCAGAGACACCAGCACACCATGTCATTACTGACGGTGTTCCTTCAGGCTGTATATCTGTTCCCATGACAACAACACTGTCTGGCCTAGCAGGCTGTCTCTCTCCATTGCTACAGGGGAGCTACAATAGAGGCCAGATCCTGGCCTCCTGTATGTGTGTGTGTGTGTTCAGTTAACAGTATACATTAGCAGCCTCCAGTCTTATCACCCACTCTCATCACCTCTGGAGTGGGCTGCAGAGAAAGAGAGCGAGAGCCGGCACCCAATCTGTCTCTCACCATCCTGACACCCCTTGAAAAGCCCTCACTCTGTCTGCAGCCTGTAGCCACGTGTCTTATCATTGACTCTCTCTCTAAGCCTTCAGCGTTGCTGTCAAAGCTTCACAATCAGCGCACTGTTGCAGAGTGGATGTCTTTAGAGCTGGCCACGGTCAAACACTTTGTCTTTACGCAAGTCCATCATTAGCAACATGGAGAACATTCTGTCATGCAAACAACGCCTACTAAGAGATTCTCAGAGGACATTACTGCCTTATGGATTATACTACATACTTCTAGGTAGTGTGTAGTTACCTCCCGGCCTGCTAACCCCACCACAGACGACAGAAGGTGTATAGAGAGGGTTCGCTTCCCCAGGGGAAACTACAGGCTAATAGCAGTGCATCAACGCCGCAACAGGAGGCTTTTTTACCACAAAATCATGCTGCAAAACAACAGGATCCTCTCTAGTCTACATAGCAAAAACCCAAGCCCACCAGGACTGCTCCCTCCCTGTCTGTGATTACAGGATGTAGTATGATTGGCGCTCTATGCTAGTGCCATTTAACCTCTCTCCTTCCTTCTCGCCTCTCCTACATCTTCCCTCTCTCACCTCATTTCCTCTCCTCTCTTCTTCTCTCTCCCTTTCGCTCCTCTCCTCCCTTAGAAATTTAACAGTGATTTACCCATGCTAAGACAAAGGCTGGAGCTTGAACCAAAACAAGGGGATAGAGGGATTCTACACAGTTGGAGTTAGATCACCACTGTCATATTCTCTGAGCACTGCTGAGGGAGGCACAATGAGGTGTCCAGTGTCCAGGGCACAGCTGGGAGCTGAGGGGGGTCTATAACATGCGGCAACGGTGAGAGACATTTCTGGAGAGATTCATTTGAAAAATTAGAAGCTCAAACTGTTTGGGCATAGACCTGGAAAGTATGACAGAACTTTGCAAGCTATCTCTGCAGTATATTGCAACTCCTCCCCCTTTGTGTACTAGTGTTATTTATTCAAGGTACTCCTCGCTCTTTGTTTGGGTTTCAACCCTGTGTTTTTGTTATGTGTTTGTTTGGTCTTCGTCCCCGTGCCTTATGGCACGCCATAATTTGGGCATCATTTTAAAAACTATTATGCATTCCTGTGCCTGTCTCCCGAATCTCTTCATGCCAACGTGACAACAAGAATATGTGTGTCCGGAATACAATTATTTCCATGCATCAGATGGCTTGCATTGATTAATTATTCATGGAGCATACTAAGATAATTGCTCATAAATCCAAGATAATAATCTGGACTGATCCAAGAAAATGACCCTATAAAATGTATCAACGATTTGAGCAATTCAACGCATTTCCAGGAAATGGTAACATATGGAGTGTGAGGCTTTTGGCAGAAGAGGTGCAGCTGCAAGGAGGGCTATAAAAAAACTCAAGTGAGTAAATATATTGGATAAAGATATAAAAGAAGATATAATAAATATTGACAGTCTGTCTGCCTGAATGTATTGTTGCTGCTGTTAAGGATTTTGGTTAAAGGTGCTATTACAATGGCATAATTTAGGAGATAAATACAACATGATTGCTGATCTCAAAGGGACAAAATGTGATTTGGAAATAAAATACAATTTCTAGCCCTGGGACAACAAACCCCAATAGTGAACTGGAAAAACTGTGGGTCAGTGTCTGTCTGTCGACTATCTCCCCCAGTCACCATACAGACAGACAGTCACCACAGTCTCTTTCAGACAGACTACAATCTATTGTTGTTAGAGAGTCTGAGGTTGACTCCCGGGGGCCATCCCATGACAACGCAGGCAGCCATGGAAACGCTGTGCTGTAGTCTACTCTGGGAAGAGAAGAGGTCTGGCCTGTTTAGTGTTTAGAGGAAGCAGAAGCATTCAAGAGCAGCTAGTGTCTTCTGGAGCTTGGGAGACAGGGGGATGTCTGCCGGAGCTAAAGAAGGCGAGGGTGTTGGGGAGGGCAGGTAAGTGGGCACAGTGTAACAAATGAATAGTCACAACAAACTATATCACAACTAGCATGCCCTCACCTTGTTGAGCACACTCCCCCTCTCCCTACCCTGCATGGCCTGTGCCCCCCGGCAAACCAGAGCTCCACAGTACTTTTATCAAAGGGACATCTCATTATTGAGTCCCACAATGTCAATGACGAACAGGGGAAATCAAGCTAATAGAGACTGGGTTCAAATAGCAATATACTTACGTTGGAGAGGAGACATGGCTATCTAGGCTAACAACATAGCACGTGTGCAAAGGGAACTGCATTGACAGGTGTTGTTAAAATGACCACAACACTGTTTTCTGCTATCACTGCGGGGTTTGTCACTGTTTTGAACATTCATTTGGATAGACTCAGTCCAAGTACAACATTGGTGCATATCACAGTTCCCAGTCTCCGTTTCACAGACAGGCTCAGAGTTCATTCAACACAGTCCTATTTAACCTGCTGGCTCTGACTGAAAGACACAGCCTCCACCTGACACAGCTGCCAGTCACACCTTTCTCTTCCTGTGTGCCAGCTCTCTCACCGTATCGCTATACCCAGGCCCCCGTTCGTCCGTCCGTCCTTCCATCCATCCCACACCCTCAGAGAGAGCACTTCCTGTGTGCCAGCTCTCTCACCGTATCGCTATACCCAGGCCCCCGTCCGTCCGTCCTTCCATCCATCCCACACCCTCAGAGAGAGCAGCTTTGTGTGACTGGGAGCACTTCCTGTGTGACCCCACAACCAAACACACAGACAGACACACCACACATACACACCAGTGCTCCTTCAGCAGGGCACACAATAAGATGTAGTTAGGGGGGATGGCTCAACCACGGGCAGCTGTAAGCAATATGAGATCTTTACAATCATTATGTAATTAAATGTCATTTTTGCAAATTACACTGCTAAATGGATTGTAATATCCACCCTGCCTTGTTCACTAATCCATTTAGGGGCAAATTAGCGATGTGGGAACCCTAGTCTACATTTTGTTGCCATGGATTTCCCAACGGCTCTGAGTTCCAACAGCACAAAGTTAATTATGAGCACAGAACATCCCGTCTAAAAGGCAAACCTCAACTAGCCTGTACCCCTGCACACTGCCCCCTGTATTTAGCCTCATTATTCTTATTTGTGTTACTTTGTGTTACTTTGTATTATTACTTTTTACTTTAGCCTACTTGGTAAATATTTCTTCTTCTTGAACTGCACTGTTGGTTAAGGGCTTGTAAGTAAGCATTTCACGGTAAAGTCTACAGTCGTGGCCAAAAGTTTTGAGACTGACAAAAATATTAATTTGCACCAATTTGCTGCTTCATCGTCTTTAGATATTTTTGTCAGATGTTACTATGGAATACTGAAGTATAATTACAAGCATTTTATAAGTGTCAAAGGCTTTTATTGACAATTACATGAAGTTGATGCAAAGAGTCAATATTTGCAGTTTTGACCCTTCTTGTTCAAGACCTCTGCAATACACCCTGGCATGCTGTCAATGAACTTCTGGGCCACATGGCAGCCCATTCTTGCATAATCAATGCTTGGAGTTTGTCAGAATTTGTGGGTTTTTGTTTGTCCACCCGCCTCTTGAGGATTGACCACAAATTCTCAATGGGATTAAGGTCTGGGGAGTTTCCTGGCCATGGACCCAAAATATTGATGTTTTGTTCTCCGAGCCACTTTGTTATCACTTTTGCCTTATGGCAAGATGCTCTATCATGCTGGAAAAGGCATTCTTTGTCACCAACTGTTCCTTGGTGGTTGGGAGAAGTTGCTCTTGGGGGATGTGTAGGTAACATTCTTTATTCATGGCAGTGTTCTTAGGCAAAATTGTGAGTGAGCTCACACCCTTGGCTGAGAAGCAACCCCACACATGAATGGTCTCAGGATGCTTTACTGTTGGCATGACACAGGACTGATGGTAGCACTCACCTCGTCTTCTCTGGACAAGCTTTTATCCGGATGCCCCAAACAATCGGAAAGGGGATTCATCAGAGAAAATGACTTTGCCCCAGTCCTCAGCAGTCCAATACCTGTACCTTTTGCAGAATATCAGTCTGTCCTTGATGTTTTTCATGGAGAGATGTGGCTTCTTTGTTGCCCTTCTTGACACCAGGACATCCTCCAAAAGTCTTCGCCTCACTGTGTGTGCAGATGCACTCACACCTGCCTGCTGCAATTCCTGAGCAAGCTCTGTACTGGTGGTGCCCTGATCCCACAGTGGAATCAACTTTAGGATATGGTCCTGGCGCTTGCTGGACTTTCTTGGGTGCCCTGAAGCCTTCTTCACAACAATTGAACCGCTCTCCTTGAAGATCCAAGATGGCGTAGCAGTAAGTCGTCCTGTCGTATCGTCTCTCTGTAGATATCTGTAAATATCGTCTCTTTTTCGTTTTAGATATTTTTCTTCGCATATCTTTAAAAACATTTTGCTAAACCTAAGCTTCCAAATACTCTCCTGCAATCCGCCTCACCCAATGTAGCTACTTTTCCTAAAGTATTTATATTTACTTCGGAACCGGAACCCCTCAACCGAAGCTAGCCAGCTAACCACCAGCTATGCTAGCGGTCTTCAGCTAACCGGTCATCAGCTAACCTTTTGCTCGGAAAGCTCTCGCCAGTTCGAACAACGCGTTGCTAACCAGAGCATAACGGACCTATTTATTTTTTATCCCCGGATTCCCAACATTTTTTTCAGCTGGATTTTTCAGCTGGATCTTCACAACTAGCTATCGAGCTAAACCGCAACCCTGGTTGATTACTCCTGGCTAGCGTTTCCACCAACGTAGCTTGAAGCTAGCCCGGCCAGAGCTCCTGTGTTCCTAGCATACTCCTGGGCTTCTATACCCGGACCCACGACCGGTCTATCGATGTCACTGCATGAAGAGGAATAAACAGACTCACCCCATCGCGATGTCCTCCAAAGGCTAACTCTCTAGCCCTCGCTATCTCCTTGCTTGCTAATTCGGCATGCTAACTGCTAGCTTGTTTAGCAAAGGTCCGCTAACTACTACCTTGTTTACCCCGGCCTGCTAATCTGTTAGCTTGTTAGCAAAGGCCTGCTAACCGTCTGCATCGCAGTGGCCCATATGTACTTTCTATCTCTTCCCGATTTTTAAAATTTGTTTATACCTTCCGGAAACCTGCCTCACCCAATGTGATACGGAATCGCTATTATTTTTTATTTTTAGAACACACTCAAGAACCTCCAGAAGCTAACCAGCTAACTAGCTACAAGCTATTTAGTCATTGTTCGTTTTTTTTAACCTGGATAACACTCGCCAGTCCAGCCCCCCTGCCCCATCCACCGCTGCCCCTGGACCCTGATCACTTGGCTACACAGCTGATGCACGCTGGACTGTCCATTAATCACGGTACTCCATTCTGCTTGTTTGTTTTATCTGTCGGCCCCGTTGCCTAGTCAATGCCATTTTACCTGCTGTTGTTATGCTAGCTGATTAGCTGTTGTCTCACCCACTGTTTTAGCTAGCTTTCCCAATTCAACACCTGTGATTACTGTATGCCTCGCTGTATGTCTCTCTCAAATGTCAATATGCCTTGTATACTGTTGCTCAGGTTAGTTATCATTGTTTTAGTTCACAATGGAGCCCCTAGTCCCCTCCTCATACCCCTGATACCTCCTTTGTCCCACCTCCCACATATGCGGTGACCTCACCCATTACAACCAGCATGTCCAGAGATAAAACCTCTCTCATCATCACCCAGTGCCTGGGCTTACCTTCGCCGTACCCGCACCCCACCATACCCCTGTCTGCGCATTATGCCCTGAATATATTCTACCATGCCCAGAAACCTGCTCCTCTTATTCTCTGTCCCCAACGCTCTAGGCGACCAGTTTTGATAGCCTTTAGCCGCACCCTCATACTACTCCTTCTCTGTTCCGCGGGTGATGTGGAGGTAAACCCAGGCCCTGCGTGTCCCCAGGCACCCTCATTTGTTGACTTCTGTGATCGAAAAAGCCTTGGTTTCATGCATGTCAACATCAGAAGCCTCCTCCCTAAGTTTGTTTTACTCACTGCTTTAGCACACTCTGATTTCCATACCCAACTATAACATCTTCCGTCAAGATAGAACTGCCAAAGGGGGAGGAGTTGCAGTCTACTGCAGAGATAGCCTGCAAAGTAATGTCATACTTTCCAGGTCCATACCCAAACAGTTCGAACTACTAATTCTGATAATTACTCTCTCCAGAAATAAGTCTCTCACTGTTGCCGCCTGCTACCGACCACCCTCAGCTCCCAGCTGTGCCCTGGACACCATTTGTGAATTGATCGCCCCCCATCTAGCTTCAGAGTTGGTTCTGTTAGGTGACCTAAACTGGGATATGCTTAACACCCCGGCAGTCCTACAATCTAAGCTAGATGCCCTCAATCTCACACAAATCATCAAGGAACCCACCAGGTACAACCCTAACTCTGTAAGCAAGGGCACCCTCATAGACGTCATCCTGACCAACTGGCCCTCCAAATACACCTCCGCTGTCTTCAACCAGGATCTCAGCGACCACTGCCTCATTGCCTGTATCCGCTACGGTGCCGCAGTCAAACGACCACCCCTCATCACTGTCAAACGCTCCCTAAAACACTTATGTGAGCAGGCCTTTCTAATCGACCTGGCCCGGGTATCCTGGAAGGACATTGACCTCATCACGTCAGTTGAGGATGCCTGGTCATTCTTTAAGAGTAACTTCCTCACCATTTTAGATAAGCATGCTCCGTTCAAAAAATGCAGAACTAAGAACAGATACAGCCCTTGGTTCACTCCAGACCTGACTGCCCTCGACCAGCACAAAAACATCCTGTGGCGGACTGCAATAGCATCGAACAGTCCCCGCGATATGCAACTGTTCAGGGAAGTCAGGAACCAATACACGCAGTCAGTCAGGAAAGCTAAGGCCAGCTTCTTCAGGCAGAAGTTTGCATCCTGTAGCTCAAACTCCAAAAAGTTCTGGGACACTGTGAAGTCCATGGAGAACAAGAGCACCTCCTCCCAGCTGCCCACTGCACTGAGGCTAGGGAACACGGTCGCCACCGACAAATCCATGATTATCGAAAACTTCAACAAGTATTTCTCAACGGCTGGCCATGCCTTCCGCCTGGCTACTCCTACCTCGGCCAACAGCTCCGGCCCCCCCGCAGCTCCTCGCCCAAGCCTCTCCAGGTTCTCCTTTACCCAAATCCAGATAACAGATGTTCTGAAAGAGCTGCAAAACCTGGACCCGTATAAATCAGCTGGGCTTGACAATCTGGACCCTCTATTTCTGAAACTATGCGCCACCATAGTCGCAACCCCTATTACCAGCCTGTTCAACCTCTCTTTCATATTGTCTGAGATCCCCAAGGATTGGAAAGCTGCTGCAGTCATCCCCCTCTTCAAAGGGGGAGACACCCTGGACCAAAACTGTTACATACCTATATCCATTCTGCCCTGCCTATCTAAGGTCTTCGAAAGCCAAGTCAACAAACAGGTCACTGACCATCTCGAATCCCACCGTACCTTCTCCGCTATGCAATCTGGTTTCCGAGCCGGTCACGGGTGCACCTCAGCCACACTCAAGGTACTAAACGACATCATAACCGCCATCGATAAAAGACAGTACTGTGCAGCCGTCTTCATCGACCTTGCCAAGGCTTTCGACTCTGTCAATCACCAGATTCTTATCGGCAGACTCGGTAGCCTCGGTTTTTCGGATGACTGCCTTGCCTGGTTCACCAATTACTTTGCAGACAGAGTTCAGTGTGTCAAATCGGAGGGCATGCTGTCCGGTCCTCTGGCAGTCTCTATGGGGGTGCCACAGGGTTCAATTCTCGGGCCGACTCTTTTCTCTGTATATATCAATGATGTTGGTCTTGCTGCGGGCGATTCCCTGATCCACCTCTACGCAGACGACACCATTCTATATACTTTCGGCCCGTCATTGGACACTGTGCTATCTAACCTCCAAACGAGCTTCAATTCCATACAACACTCCTTCCGTGGCCTCCAACTGCTCTTAAACGCTAGTAAAAACAAATGCATGCTTTTCAACCGATCGCTGCCTGCACCCGCATGCCCGACTAGCATCACCACACTGGATGGTTCCGACCTTGAATATGTGGACACCTATAAGTACCTAGGTGTCTGGCTAGACTGCAAACTCTCCTTCCAGACCCATATCAAACATCTCCAATCGAAAATCAAATCAAGAGTCGGCTTTCTATTCCGCAACAAAGCCTCCTTCACTCACTCTGCCAAGCTTACCCTAGTAAAACTGACTATCCTACCGATCCTCGACTTCGGCGATGTCATCTACAAAATCGCTTCCAACACTCTACTCAGCAAACTGGATGCAGTTTATCACAGTGCCATCCGTTTTGTCACTAAAGCACCTTATACTACCCACCACTGCGACTTGTATGCTCTAGTCGGCTGGCCCTCGCTACATATTCGTCGCCAGACCCACTGGCTCCAGGTAATCTACAAGGCCATGCTAGGTAAAGCTCCGCCTTATCTCAGTTCACTGGTCACGATGGCAACACCCATCCGTAGCACGCGCTCCAGCAGGTGTATCTCACTGATCATCCCTAAAGCCAACACCTCATTCGGCCGCCTTTCGTTCCAGTACTCTGCTGCCTGTGACTGGTACGAATTGCAAAAATCGCTGAAGTTGGAGACTTTTATCTCCCTCACCAACATCAAACATCAGCTATCTGAGCAGCTAACCGATCGCTGCAGCTGTACATAATCTATTGGTAAATAGCCCACCCATTTTCACCTACCTCATCCCTACAGTTTTTATTTATTTACTTTTCTGCTCTTTTGCACACCAATATCTCTACCTGTACATGATCATCTGATCATTTATCACTCCAGTGTTAATCTGCAATATTGTAATTATTCGCCTACCTCCTCATGCCTTTTGCACACATTGTATATAGACTCCCCTTTTTTTTCTACTGTGTTATTGACTTGTTAATTGTTTACTCCATGTGTAACTCTGTGTTGTCTGTTCACACTGCTATGCTTTATCTTGGCCAGGTCGCAGTTGCAAATGAGAACTTGTTCTCAACCAGCCTACCTGGTTAAATAAAGGTGAAATAAATCTTTTAAAAAATTTAAAAATCCGATAAATGGTTGATTTCGGTGCAATCTTACTGGCAGCAATATCCTTGCCTGTGAAGCCCTTTTTGTGCAAAGCAACGATGACGGCACGTGTTTCCTTGCAGGTAACTATGGTTGACAGGGGAAGAACAATGATTCCAAGCACCACCCTCCTTTTGGAGCTTCCAGTTTGTTATTCGAACTCAATCAGCATGACAGAGTGATCTCCAGCCTTGTCCTCGTCAACACTCACACAACAGACTGGAAGCTTCAAAAGGAGGGTGGTGCTTGGAATCATTGTTCTTCCCCTGTCAACCATAGTTACCTGCAAGGAAACACGTGCCGTCATATTATTGCTGCCAGTAAGATTGCACCGAAATCAACCATTTATCGGATCATCAAGAACTTCAAGGAGAGCGGTTCAACTGTTGTGAAGAAGGCTTCAGGGCACCCAAGAAAGTCCAGCAAGCCACAGGACCTCTTGCATGGCAAGAGGGACTTTGCAATTAATTGCAATTCATCTGATCACTCTTCATAACATTCTGGAGTATATGCAAATTGCCATCATACAAACTGAGGCAGTAGACTTTGTGAAAATTTATATTTGTGTCATTGTCAAAACTTTTGGCCACGACTGTATACTTGTTGTATTCGGCACATGTGGCAAACAAAGTTTGATTTGATTTTGATTTGATTTGAAATGTGGAGTAATCTGTCGTTCAGTCAGGGAGATCCAAGTGCTTCATTTTGTAGGGCATTCATCTACAGTAGCACCCTGATTCACTAAATGGCCTCTCCTTTGAAGGGGTGTTGGCTTTCATATTTGTGGGTTGAGGAGTTTAAAGTATGCATTCCCCATTAGAGACAAATGTTGTTATTGTTTACTTCAATGATGCAGAACTAGCTGGAAACAGTGATGGCCACTGGCAGAGCCAACAACACCAGCATCCTAACAGAGGCCTTGAGTGGGGAAAAAGAGACAGGAGAAAAATATGATGAGTACTCTTTCCATTCCTCAAATCCTCACCCTTCCTCACAATTCAGACCTGCATTATTTGAGCAAATAGATTAGGCTAAAATAAGTGACAGCTCTCTATAGCTGCAATAAGATACGCTGTCTGTTCAAACAGTCATTCATTTGGTGCCTGTCATAACAGCAGATGACCTGGAAACAATCTCATCCCTCTTCATTGAGATCAGGCAGCATGCCCTTTTGGTGCATCTTGAACGGGATGTCTGATGTCCCATTTCTAGCAGTCTGTCTATAAACATGGCCTAGATTCTCCTGTGGAGGGACACATGAAGATACTTCTATGGCATTGGCAGCAGGAGGCCACTATGGACAAAAGGGCTGTGCCTTCTGTAAGCAGGGCAGAACAAGCGTATCAGCAGCAGAGACCTGAGCACAGCCCCACAGCCACAATTACAGCCTGATGGAGCTGAACCTATTACTCACAATAAGACAGAGCACACCTCCACAACCAAAACACACTAGAGCAGGGTCTCAGCAGCACCACATGCCATACAAAACATGTCTGAGGAACTACATAAACTAACAGGGCCTCCACAAGATTCAAGAGCTTATGGGGTTTTCATTAAGATGATCCAAAGATGTACATACACAGGCCACTTTGGACATATCTCAGGAACAATTAATTGTAAGCAGGTGATCAGGCCTATCTATTCATAGGTAACTGGGATTTAGCCTAAAAAGGATAGCTATATTGTGAAAGCCATGGGAGAAAACTCTGTCAGTATTGAACACATGCATGAAAGATATCTGTCCAGAAAGTCCAATCAAATAGGTTGGACACAGATACCAGAACTTAAAAACACTAACTTTTGCTTTGTGTTAAGAGTCGGAGTCTGTAGTGGGAGTATGCTGAGTGAGTGGGGTTTATCAAGGATTAGGCTATAAGCTTTGGAAGGTGAAGTCATGGTGGGGTTTAAAAGAGAGGTTAGGTAGAAGCAAGGGGGTGGATGGCAGTGAGATTATTTCACCACAGCCAGACCAAAGAGGACAGAGGGGCTCAATGGTGTTTCATATGTCTCCGAGTCTTTCTGCTCCACCTGTATCAGAAACACTCTCTGTCTTTTCATCTCACATCTCCATACCTATCTCATGTGTCTATCAGCACGCAGACACACACAGAAATCTGTGTCATCACCATACTTGTTCTTACAGGATCCTCTGTTTTGACTTTGTGCACACTAAAACCAGGCGGTTACTTTTAGTCATGTTCTTTTTCAGTTGGATCTGACCCAATGTAGAAGAACAGATACTCACAGAGGAAGTGGTCACACCCCAACTCTTGGGAAACAGTACCAGGAACCCCTAACACAGTTAGAACTGAGCAGCTCTTCCCGCTTTCTAGAAACCACTTTCCCAATGGGGACAGACTGAGCAAGGAACAACGTCAGTTCACAACTTCCCCTATCATCCCATCTAATCATATTCTCTGTGGACAAACAGGAGGAAGACAAAAACCCACCATAGACCTTGCTCATTGTGGAGGCACACATGACATCAGTTGACCTAGAGTGGGAACTGAGTCAACCCAATGCTCTGGGACCTGGCATCTTGCATGAGTAGTATGCTGCGGAGGTGAGAAAGCAACATGAACTATGATTAGTAGAATGGTGCATGGCCGTGGTAGAGCAGAGGCAGAGAAAGGGGCAGACATCAGATCCACCAGGAGATTCATTAGGCACTCTGTGACTCAGCTGTTTGTTTAGGGAAGGGCTTGGGTCTTGGCTCGCTGTGGTTAGCAGGAGATAGGCTAGAGCTCACAAATGGTGGCATGAACAAAACATGGTGATGCTGAGAATTCTGGCAAGTTTATACACAATCTATGTGAAGAGGATGTTGGTTACCACAACAATTCAATGAAGATGTGCATATTAATGGTGTGAAAATGCAGTATCATAGAACTCAATAGGCATCTACAGAACAATTAATTTTGCCTAATTAATAGCTTCATTAGGCAAAGAGGGGCGCAACAGGTTTCATGGGAACCATAGTAACATTTATTGGGAGAAAGAATGAAACTGCTCAGTGTTTTCAGAATTGGTACAGCCTGCAATTAGCAAACAACAGTGTGGCTCGGCTATAATTAAACTCATTCCTGCAGGAAAATAATGTTGCCCTCCTATGATCCAGGATCTGTTCTGCTGGTCAGAGAGATCATGCTGCTATATGCTGCTGAGTGTTGCTGCTGACCCTTCAATATGGTGCTCCACTCCACAATGTAAACCAGCCGTGGCCTCAGGCGCTCAGGCTCAGGACCTCTGCTGCACTATGGGGAGAGGCTGAGCATCAGCACCATGTAGTCAGAGTCCTTGGTGTGAGAGGACAGCAGGGGGCTGAACAGGCTGGCGGCAGAACTAGGCTACATGCTGAGTGGAGCACCAGACTAGACTATACAGTGTGTTGAGGAGTCCCTCCCCACAACACAGGTTAGGAGATGAGGGTGGAGGAGGAGCAGCAAGGAGGGTGTTTTCAAAACAAGGCCTGTCCAGGGTGATTTATGAGCAGCTAGCTCCCTGGTGGACTGGAGAAAGTGGCTGGGTCTCATAAACACTAGCAACATCAACATCAATGTTCTCCTCTTTATAATGAACCTCAGTCACCCGAGCCACGGCCTGTTCACCCCGCTACCATCTAGAAGGCGGAGACAGACCGAGAGACGAACAAACAGCTTCAATCTCCAGCCATCAGACTGTTAAATAGCCACCACTAGCAGGCCCAGTACCCTGCCCTGAACCTTAAGTCACTGTTACCACACGGTACTCTACCCTGCAACTTAGAGACTGCTGCCCTGTGTACAGTTGAAGTTGTAAGTTTACATACATATAGTTGCATACTTGCATGACACAAGTAATTTTTCCAACAATTGTTTACAAACAGATTATTTCACTTATAATTCACTGTATCACAATTCCAGTGGGTCAGAAGTTTACATATACTCAATTAGTATTTAGCAGCATTGAACACTGGTCACTTTAATAATGTTTACATACTCTTTTACCCATGCAACGTGTCTTCAGAAAGTGTTTATACCCCTTTACTTATTCCACCAATTGTTGTGTACAACATGAATAAAAAATTGATTAAATATATTTTTCCCCTCACCTATCTGCACACAATACCCCATAATGGCTAAGTGAAAACATGTTTTTATAAACTTTCACAAATCTATTGAAAATTAAATACAGAAATATCTCATCGACATAAGTATTCACACCACTGAGTCAATACTTTGTAGAAGCACCTTCGGCGGCGATTACAGCTGTCTTTTTGGGTAAGTCTCTAAGAGGCTTGCACACCTGGATTGTACAATATTTGCACATTATTCTTTCAAAAATGATTCAAACTCTGTCAAGTTGATTGTTGATCATTGCTAGACAGCCATTTTCAAGTCTTGCCATAGATTTCCAAGCCGATTTAAGTCAAAACTGTAACTGGGCCGCTCAGGAACATCCAATGTTGGTAAGCAACTCAGGTGTAGATTTGGCCTTGTGTTTTAGGTTATTGTCCTGCTGAAAGGTGAATTCACCTCCCAGTGTCTGTTGGAAAGCAGACTAAAAGTTGATCAATCAGACTTGATCTTCTAGGATTTTGCCTATGCTTATGGTTGTATTCTATTTATTTTTATCCTAAAATAACTCCGTAGTCCTTGTCGATGAGAAACATAGCCATAACATGATACAGCCACCACCATGCTTAAAATAATATGAGTGGTACTCAGTCATGTGTTGTGTTGGATTTTCCACAAACATAACGCTTGTATTCAGGACAAAAAGTTCATTTCTTTGCCACATTTTGTGCAGTATTACTTAAGTGCCTTGTTGCAAACCGGATGCATGTTTTGGAATATTTGTTATTCTGTACAGGCTTCCTTCTTTTCACTCTGTCATTCAGGTTAGTATTGTGGAGTAACTACAATGTTCTTGATCCATCCTCAGTTTTCTCTTATCACAGCCATTAAATTCTGTAACTGTTTTAAAATCACCATTGGCCTCATGGTGAAATCTCTGAGAAGTTTCCTTCCTCTCCGGCAACAGAGTTAGGAAGGATGCCTGTATCTTTGCAGTGGCTGGGTATATTGATACACCATTCAAAGCCAAATTAATAACTTCACCATGCTCAAAGGGATATTCAGTGTCTGCTTTTTTATTTGATTTTTTACACATCTACCAATAGGTTCCCTTCTATGTGAGGCATTGAAAAACCTCCCCGGTTGTGTGGCTGTATCTGTGCTTAAATTTCACTACTCGATTGAGGGACCTTACAGATGACTTTATGTGTGGGGTACAGAGATGAGGTAGTTATTCAACAATCATGTTAATTAAGCAATAAGGCACAAGAGGCTTTGCTGTATCATGAACACAGTCACAGCTAAATGCCGTTTTTTGGTCCGCTATAACAAAGGGGTTGAATTCTTATTGACTCAATGTTAAATTCAGGCTGTAACGAAACAAAATGTGGAAAAAGTAAAGGGGCATGATGCCTTCCGAAGGGACTGTATATACTGTATTCTAGTCATGGCTCATCCTATAGAACTACTGCTGTACACACATTTTCTACTCATATGCTGTCCATACTTATGTATATTAATTTCGGACTCGTTCTGATATTTCTTAATTTCTTATTTTTTGGGGGGGGGGATTTGTGTGTATTGTTTTGTACTGTTAGGTATTACTGCACTGTTGGATCTAGAAACATAAGCATTTCACTGCACCTGCATTTACATCTGCAAAATATGTGTACTTGACCAATATAATTAGATTTGATTTAAACAAACAGATACCAGTGTGCTGCAACATCTAGCAGATTTGAGCATGAACAGGTAAAACAGCATGTTTTCACACATGGTCACTCTTTTCATGGATTGTATACACTGAGTATACCAAACATTCCCCCGTCCCCGTCTCTGCCATGGGGCTGTGGTCTAGTGGAGCGTGTCTAAGTACCTACGGCCAAACCCCTCCCGTAACAACACAGTCCACAGGCATGGAGACCATTTCATGCATACTTAAAGAAGATTACGGTATAGTAGCTACATTGTGCAACTATACTGTACATACATTCTTGGTAGTCATTTTCAATCACTTCAACGTGAGTGGCTCAACAGGCCTAATCACAGTCCTACAGGACAAGAACAAAGCACATTCTGATATACATTATGTGCTTTCAAATGAATGATCTTCTTAATTATTAGTGCTGTAGGCATGGCCGCTATATGCTGACCTATACCATGACTGGCCGCACTGGATTTAACAAACAGAGGGCTGAATAGATCGACAGGCACCTAGAGCCAACATAAACCGCTTATAGGTGTCCCTTTAAATAGCATTCTAGCACTCTAAGCTCTTCGGCATGGTCTGCATTAAAGCCAGGAACAAAAGAAGAGAGCAAAGCAGATGTAGTATCGCCTCCCTGAACCCATGATCCGTCCTGATAGGCGCATAATGAGAACCAGATCTATGTTCACACCATAACACACACAAATCCCCATTCAATATTCATGGAAGATTAGCCTCTCCATTGAGGCGGAAGGCAGATCGGAGGGATGGTGGGGGAGGGGAGAGGAGAGAAAGGCTGTCCAGGGAAATGTTGCTGCTGCTGGGCCTGACGAGGGACTGGGGAGGGCCTGGTTGGTCTGAGCGCACCAGAATCATAAGGCATGCAGTCATGAAGTCACGAAGGCTCACATACAAACAGACAGGACTGAGGGGCAGATGGAGAAGAGAAGAGAGGAGTCAGCCTGGTTCTGTAAGGCCTAGGTCCCCAATGGTCATGGCACGAAGTGTTGCTTTGATACAATAAACAAAGAGTGACACAGCCCTTTTGCAGGGAGCCTAGAAAATGTAATCACACCGGCACCGATGTTAGCAGGCAAAGGCAGCTTCCATCGTCAGGCCACTGGCAATCAGCATCCCTATCAACATGGCCACTTTGTTTTCTCTTCATGAAGGTGTTTGCTTAACCAATGGAAAATATATCACTACTGGACACAAACATTTGCCTATTCCATAGAAACAGATCTGTGTAGGTTGTTTAAATGTCAGTGGGACCACATCATTTCCCTGTCAGGTTCAGTGCTGCAGCTGGTAAACATTTATATGACTGTAACTGTATCATGAGCAGACAGTCAGTTCCTTTTACTACTGAACCTCTCAACGTTTTAAGAGCTGGAAGTCACTCCCATTGTTATTAAAGTAGGCTGTTTCCTTACGTTGACCCCATTGAGAAAAACATGGCTCATCAGTAGAACAGTGGCAAAACTGCAGTATGATGTCCAGTAATGTGATACTAATTCACTTACAGCTTTACATAATGACTGAATGGGTTTATGGATCATTCCCAATGGATGCTTCTGTAACAATGGTTTTCTAAACCAAAAAACACAACCTACAGAGTACAGACAGACAAGTGAGAAGATAGAAACTTGGCCTATGTCCAGAATCTTGACATAATATAGGCATCTTGACGGCAGCGTAGCCTAGTGGTTAGAGCGTTGGACTAGTAACCGGAAGGTTTCGAGTTCAAACCCCCGAGCTGACAAGGTACAAATCTGTCGTTCTGCCCCTGTACAGGCAGTTAACCCACTGTTCCCAGGCCGTCATTGAAAATAAGAATGTGTTCTTAACTGACTTGCCTGGTTAAATAAAGGTAAAATTAAAAGAATTAAATTAAATAATGTAGGCATCTTGACATGATGTAGGCATATTGACAATGTAGGCAGCTTGACATGATGTAGGCATATTGACATAATGTACGCATCTTGACATAATGTACGCATCTTGACATAATGTAGGCATCTTGACATAATGTAGGCATCTTGACATAATGTAGGCATCTTGACATAATGTACGCATCTTGACATAATGTAGGCATCTTGACATAATGTAGGCATCTTGACATAATGTAGGCATCTTGACATAATGTAGGCATCTTGACATAATGTAGGCATCTTGACATAATGTAGGCATCTTGACATAATGTACGCATCTTGACATAATGTAGGCATCTTGACATAATGTAGGCATCTTGACATAATGTAGGCATCTTGACATAATGTAGGCATCTTGACATAATGTACGCATCTTGACATAATGTAGGCATCTTGACATAATGTACGCATCTTGACATAATGTAGGCATCTTGACATAATGTACGCATCTTGACATAATGTAGGCATCTTGACATAATGTACGCATCTTGACATAATGTAGGCATCTTGACATAATGTACGCATCTTGACATAATGTACGCATCTTGACATAATGTAGGCATCTTGACATAATGTACGCATCTTGACATAATGTAGGCATCTTGACATAATGTACGCATCTTGACATAATGTACGCATCTTGACATAATGTACGCATCTTGACATAATGTAGGCATCTTGACATAATGTAGGCATCTTGACATTATGTAGGCATATTGACAATGTAGGCATCTTGACATAATGTAGGCATCTTGACATAATGTACGCATATTGACATAATGTAGGCATCTTGACATTATGTAGGCATATTGACAATGTAGGCATCTTGACATATTGTAGGCATCTTGACATAATGTACGCATCTTGACATAATGTACGCATCTTGACATAATGTACGCATCTTGACATAATGTAGGCATCTTGACATAATGTACGCATCTTGACATAATGTACACATCTTGACATAATGTACGCATCTTGACATAATGTACGCATCTTGACATAATGTACGCATCTTGACATAATGTACACATCTTGACATGACTGACTAGGAAAGTGACATTTAGGTCTTATATGTTTTGTAGTGTTCATTGAAGATTAGTGATTCACCCTAAAAGCAGATATTTTTTTCCAGCCCAAAGAGAAGTGTGAAGGGACTGAAAGGACCTTTTCAGGTAGTGATTGATGGTTTATGCTGTTATGAAATGCTCCGTCAGGGCCGTGCTGGGGGCTTTATGAAGGCTGGCAGGTGAGAGAGATGACCTGAGACTATAGAGGTCCACCAAGAGAAAGCCAGGATGCAGGCTGGGACAGGCAGGCAGGCAGGGCTCCAAGCTGAGGGCTCCGTGACCCATTTCAATCTTCCCTTGGCCTCAGAGGAGAACACAGTGGCTTACACTATTGTAGGCGAAGATATTATGACAACGGAATCTGAGCACACTGTTTCTATGCCAGTATGTGCATAAAGACTATAGGCTGATTGGGATCAACAGATAATTGGGATCAACAGTAAACTAACCCTATTCCTGCATTTGCTGTCTTGCATCACTACTATCCCATGCAAATAGCCATAAAGCTTTTGTCCTCCTATGAAAACAAAAAATGTTACAGATTAATGAAAATTATAGCTAGGATTTCTAATACTGCCCTCAATAGAGCTGGACCCCCTGCCCCCCAAATGGTCTGTAAGACCGGAGACCATGTGAACCGTGAAGAATTGGGTGGTAAATCACTTTATGAATGGTTCACACCAAAGGGCATGGGAGCCATCCATAGCTTTAGCATTATGTGCACACGCTCATCAAACCTGGCAGAGCATTAGTATGTTGACAACTGGGCTGTATTGCCATTACATATCATTTGCTTCCTTCTTCCAAAACCACAAATCTGGAGCCATATTGAAATCAGATGAGAAAGCATAATCCCTACGCTTATTAGTTTAATGCACTGCACTGAATAAAGATGTGTTTTGAAGATTTTTAAAAAATACGGTGTAAGTTCATCTTGGATGTCGAGAATTTAAGCAGCTTTTCGCAGCTTTTTGTTAAAAATCGCACAACATTTCAGCGCCCTGCTATTCATGCCAGGAATATAGTATATGCATATGATTAGTATGTGTGGATAGAAAACACTCAGACGTTTCTAAAACTGGTTAAATCACGGCTGTGACTATAACAGAACGTGCGTTTCATCGAAAAGTGCAGGAAAATCTGATCACTGAAAATGGAAAACAATATCCATGCGCGACTTCCAGGAATTGTTATAGGTGAACCGGATTAAATAGGGCTGAGGTTGCAGTACCTACAGCTTCCACACGTTGTCTAGAGTCTTGTCATTTGCCTGGGCTTTGTTTCTTGGTCAAACCGAATCAAGGGAACCGATTCCCTCCGGTCTCCGACCGGATGTTTTGGTTGAGATTTCTCAGGACAGTATTTCAATAAGGACACCTATAAGAATTGACATCGCCTCGTGATCAATTGTATCACTTATTAACGTGTACTAATACCTAAAGTTGCATTACAAAAGTATTTCGAAGTGTTTTGTGAAAGTTTATCGTCGACTTTTTTAATTTAAAAAAATGACGTTACGTTATAAAACGCTATTTTTTTCCGTTGTTCACACAGTGTTCATAGATCGATATCGAGGCTATATATGGACCGATTTAATCTAAAAAAGACCCAAAATTATGTTTATGGGACATCTAGGAGTGCCAAGAAAGAAGCTCGTCAAAGGTAATGAATGTTTTATATTTTATTTCTGCGTTCTGAGTAGCCCCCGGCTATCGCAAAATCTGTCGTTAGGTGACGGTGCAGTATTTGGGGGATACATGCTATCAGATAATAGCTTCTCATGCTTTCGCCGAAAAGCATTTTACAAATCTGACTCGGTAACTAGATTCACAACGAGTGTAGCTTTAATTCAGTATATTGTATGTGCATTTTAATGAAAGTTTGAGTTTTATCAAAAACTATAGGTGGCGTACTTGAAATTTCCGCTGATATATGTTCCCACCACGGGACCACTGCCCTAACAAGTTAAAAGGACGACTCCAGAAGAGCAATACCTCCCTGTTGATGGAAACTCTGTGTGTGATATTGTCCTGAGTAAGACTGAGTACAATGACCTGGTTCATGTTGTAACTACCTCTGACCTGCTATGGCTTGATAGACCCACCCTGATGGAACTGCCATTCATGCCCTGGGATTTAGCTGGCTTTACTGCCATCAAGGTCTAGACACACTGAGTAACACACAGAGTCAAATGCATGGATTGGAAACTTTTCGTACTGCTGAGCCATCATGAATGTTCGTTTAAATTTTGCGATCAACTGTCAGTGAAATGTATTGAAATGTTGCACAATGACAGTGGAAGTTAATCAATGGAAACATAAGCTAAATGTAAAATCACTGACAAGAGCATAATTCTCACAATAGGTTACATAGTACAGTATCTTGTACTGAGTAACAATATATCACTAAGACCATGCAGAATATGCTTTCTCTCCTTTTCAGCAGGATAACATTCAAAGGGTGTGAGGCACTGTCCTGAAATACCAGCGACTTTCCGTGAGCATGGAAGTTATGTCAATGTTGTGCTCCACCACGGTGTGTCCCACTGAGAACACACTGAGCTCCTCCACAGAGCCGGTTAGAGAGGAACAGCCCTGCTCCCATCCATCAGTTCATCAACACCTTGCCAAGCGTTACTGTCCATGTCGTATATTCCTCAAAGCCCTGCCTGAGCCCCAGCGCTCCAGAGCTCTCCTCTCTTCTCAACACCCTGGGCCATCCCAGCCACCTCCACCACAACACCACCCCCACACTACTCCCCGCTCTTATTTATAGACAAGCAACAACTCTGGGAGGGAAGCAGGCTGAGGCTGCCTTACACATTTTTCAGTAAATGGATGATCTACACACCCAGGTCAGTGGGGAGAGCACACCAAGAGCACACTCTCACTCACTTTGTTTCTCCAACACTCAAGGAATTATTGTGTTTCTCACACTATGACCTTCAACTGGTCCTGGAGAAACAGGAATACAGAAGGGAGGAGAGTTACAGTGCATTCGGAAAGTATTCAGAACCCTTGACTTTTTCATATTTTGTTACATTACAGCCTTAATCTAAAATTGATTAAATATTTTTTTCCCCTCATCAATCTACACACAATAACCCATATTGATACAACAAAAACAGTTTTTTAGAAATGTTTGCAAAACTTAAATATCACATTTACGTAAGTATTCAGACCCTTTACTCAATACTTTGTTGAAGCATCTTAGGCAGCAATTACAGCCTTGATTGTTCTAGGTGATGACGCTACAAGCTTGCCACACCTGTATTTGGGATGTTTCTCCCAATCATCTCAAGCTATGTCAGCAGTACAGCGTCGCTGCACAGCTATTTTTAGATGTTTTATTGGGTTCAAGTCCAGGCTCTGGCTGGGCTACTCAAAGACATTCAGAGACTTGTCCCGAAGCCTCTCCTGCGTTGTCTTGCCTGTGTGCTTAGGGTCTTTGTCCTGTTGGAAGGCAAACCTTCGCCACTGTCTGAGGTCTGGAGCAGGTTTTCATCAAGGGTCTCTCTGTACTTTGCTCCGTTCATCTTTCCCTCGATCCTGACTACTCTCCCTGCCACTGAAAAACATCCCCACAGCATGATGCTCCCACCGTAGGGCCAGAGAATCTTGTTTCTCATGGTTTGAGTCCTTTAGGTGCATTTTGGCAAACTCCAAGTGAGCTGTCATGTGCCTTTTACTGAGGAGTGGCTTCCGTCTGGCCACTTAACCATAAAGGCCTGATTGTTGGAGTGCTGCTGAGATGCTTGTCCTTCTGGAAGGTTCTCATATCTCCACAGAGGAACTTTGGAGCTCTGTATGAGTGACCATCGGGTTCTTGGTCACCTCCCTTACCAAGGCCCTTCTCCCCCGATTGCTCAGTTTGGCGGGCGGCCAGCTCTAGGAAGAGTCTGGGTGGTGCCTCGACACAATCCTGTCTTGGAACTCTACAGACTATTTGTTCATAGAGGCTTGGTTTTTGCTCTGACATGTGCTCTGACATTTGCTCTGACATGTGTGTGCCTTTCCAAATCATGTCCAATCAATTGAATTTATCACAGGTGGACTCCAATCAAGTTTTTGAAACATCACAAGGATGATCATTGGAAACCGGATGCACCTGAGCTCAATTTCGAGTCTCATAGCAAAGGGTCTGAATACTTATGTAAATAAGGTATTTCTATTATAAGTTATATTATAAGTTATAAGTTAAGTTCTATTCTATTATAAGTTATAAGTTATATTATAAGGTATTTCTATTATAAATTTGTAAACATTTCTACAAGACTGTTTTTGCTTTGTCATTATGGGGTATTGTGTGTAGATTGATGAGGATTTAAAAATATATATAATCAATTTTAGAATAAGTCTGTAACATAACAAAATATGGAAAGTCAAGGGGTCTGAATTCTTTCCGAATCCACTGTATGTTCCCATAAAGAACCACAGCTATTCTGACAGTCAGGAAGGAAAGCAATGGATGACACTTACTGTAAGTGAAGCTGAGTCGTGGAGTGACATCGTCTTCGGTGGCAGCTGCTTGGACAAAGGAGTAGGCCAGTAGGAGAGTGAAGGCCGGGAGACAGAGCTGGGCCATGCTTATTGTCCACATGGCTCCTCTCCTCACGACTGCCAGCCAACTCACACTGTTTGTTTTTCAGGATTTGGGGGAATTCATGAACAGCGTCTTTTTCTCCCGTGTTTATTTTCTCTCCCTCTCTTCCTGTAGGTCTGGGCTCCCTAAATGGGAGACCTGTGCTCTGTTGTGAAAGTGAAGCTTCTCCGGGACTGCAGACAACTCTGGCCTCGGAATGATGACCTTTCACCTCACAACGAGCCTCCCAGGACGGACAGCCAATCAGTCTCCATACAGTCAAACCACCCCAAGGGCTCAGCTGAGATCTACACACATGGACAAAAGAACATTCATTCACATTTGTGTACAGACAGTGCAACACAGTTCACATGATTCCTCTCCTTATCATGGAACATTGGTTCGGAAAAACACTTGATTTGCACGTCTCAGTACTAACAAAGGCTTTAGCCATAAGGCTACTGGCTACATAGTAGCTACTTTAGGCTGAGTGCACTTCCCTGTGTTTGTGTTTGTTGGACATAACTGGCTGGACGTATATTAATTTCATAGCTTGTGGTCATTTCTGTCTGTTTTCAGATGAGCAGAGTGCACTCTTTACCTGGACCAAAACAAACACATCATCTGTCCTCTTAACAGGCCAATAATATCGTATCTGACAGACTGAGACAAAGACTCCCTTCTCCATGGGAATTAGACTGGCGTTTTCACAACAGTTAATATCATAATACTATATCATAATATCACCCAGCTTGTATGGGTCTGCTTTCAATTTAAATCAAAACCAAATCAAGTTTAATTGGTCGCGTACATATATTTTCAGATGTTCTCGCAAGAGCAGCAAAATTATTGTGTTTCTAGGTCCAGCAGTGCAGTTATACCTATTAATACAAAACAGTACATGCAAATATATATATACAGCACCAGTCAAAAGTTTGGACACACCTACTCATTCAAGGGTTTTTCTTTATCTTTTACTATTTTCTACATTGGAGAATAATAGTGAAGACATCAAAACTATGAAATAACACATATGGAATCATGTATTAACCAAAAAAGTGTTAAACAAATCAAATTCTATTTTATATTTGAGATTCTTCAAAGTGGCCACCCTTTGCCTTGATGACAGCTTTGCAATAGTAAAACTAAAGAAGTACAGTTGAAGTGGGAAGTTTCCATACATTTAGGTTGGAGTCATTAAAACTTGTTATTCAACCACTCCACAAATGTCTTGTTAACAAACTATAGGTTTGGCAAATCGATTAGGACATCTACTTTGTGCATGACACAAGTCATGTTTTCAACAATTGTTTACTTATAATTCACTGTATCACAATCAGTGGGTCACTAAATTGACTGTGCCTTTAAACAGCTTGGAAAATTCCAGAAAATTATGTCATGGCTTTAGAAGCATCTGATAGGCTAATTGATAACATTTGAGTCAATTGGAGGTGTACCTGTGGAGGTATTTCAAGGCCTACCTTCAAACTCAATGCCTCTTTGCTAGACATCATGGGAAAATCTAAAGAAATCAGCCAAGACCTCAGAAAATAAATTGTAGACCTCCACAAGTCTGGTTCATCATTGGGAGCAATTTCCAAACGCCTGAAGTTACCATGTTCACATGTACAAACAATAGTATGCAAGTATAAACACCATGGGACCATGCAGCCGTCATACCGCTCAGGAAGGAGACGCGTTCGGTCTCCTGGAGAGGAATGTACTTTGGTGAGAAAAGTGCAAATCCCAGAAAAACAGCAAAGAACCTAGTGAAGACGCTGGAGGAGACAGGTACAAAAGTGTCTATAGCCACAGTAAAACGAGTCCTACATGGACATAACCTGAAAGGCCGCTCAGCAAGGAAGAAGCCACTGCTCCAAAACCACCATAAGAAAGCCAGACTACAGTTTGCAACTGCACATGGGGACAAAGATTGTACATTTTGGAGAAATGTCCTCTGGTCTGATGAAACAAAAATAGAACTGTTTGGCCATAATGATCATCATTATGTTTGGAGGAAAAAGGGGGATGCTTGCAAGATGAAGTACACCATCCCAACCGTGAAGCACGGGGGTGGCAGCAACATGTTGTGGGGGTGCTTTGCTGCAGGAGGGACTGGTGCACTTCACAAAATAGATAGCACCATGAGGGTGGAAAATTATGTGGATATATTGAAGCAGCATCTCAAAACATCAGTCAGGAAGTTAAAGCTTGGTCGCAAATGGTCTTCCAAATGGACAATGCCCCAATCATACTTCCAAAGTTGTAACAAAATGGTTTAAGGACAATAAAGTCAAGGTATTGGAGTGACCATCACAAAGCCCTGACCTCAATCCTATAGAAAACTTGTGAGCAGAACTGAAAAAGCATGTGCGAGCAAGGAGGCCTACAAACCTGGACAAAATTCACCCAACCTATTGTGGGAAGCTCGTGGAAGGCTACCCGAAACGTTTGATCCAAGTTTAAATTGTTGAAGGCAATGCTACCTTCTGACCCACTGGGAATGTGATGAATGAAGTAAAAGCTGAAATTAATCATTCTCTCTAATATTTTTCTGACATTTCACATTCGTAAGATAGAGTGGTGATCCTAACAGACCTAAGACAGGGGGATTCTTTCTAGGATTAAATGTCAGGAATTGTGAAAAACTGAGTTTAAATGTATTTGGCTTAGGTGTATGTAAACTTCTGATTTCAACTGTATAATTGTGTGTAGAGAGACATTATGGTCGGTATATGAATGGAGAAGGTGTGTACAGTGGTAGTTTAATATGATATGAGCCTTGACTAGAATACAGTATATAAATATGAAGTGTGTAAAACAGTGTGTAAACATTATTAAAGTGACCGTTATTAAAGTTTTTGTTTCTACGGGTAAAACAAATAGAATACACAAAGAGATGGTTTGCTAATGATTCACAAAATACTAAGCCATAATTTAACTCTGCCTGTAGGCATGCATTTCTCTGTGTGCATGAGGTAATGCGTGAGGTCAGGTTCATTTGGAGGCATCACCTCATGACGAAACATCCTCAAGGCCTGAGAACTGGTATCTCCATACATACACTACATGGCCAAAACTATTTGTACACCCCTTCAAATGAGTGGATTCGGCTCATTCAGCTAAACCCGTTCCTGACAAGTAAAAAAAAATCAAGCACACAGCCATGCAATCTCCATAAACAAACATTGACAAAAGAATGGCCCATGCTGAAGAGTTCACTGACTTTCAACGTACCATCATAGGATGCATCATTTCCAACAAGTAAGTTCATCAAATTCCTTCCCTGCTGGAGCTGCCCCAGTCACATGAAAGTGCTGTTATTGTGAAGTGGAAATGTATAGGAGCAACAACGGCTCAGCTGCTAAGTGGTACTGTAGGCCAAACAAGCTCACAGAACGGGTCCACCGAGTGCTGAAGTGCGCAGCGAGTAAAAATCGTCTGTCCTCGGGTTGCAACACTCAATACCGAGTTCCAAACTGCCTCTGGAAGCAACGTCCTCATAATAACTTTTCATCTGGAGCTTCATAAAATGGGTTTCTATGGCTGAGCAGCCACACACAAGCCTAAGATCACCATGCGCAATGCCAATCATCGGCTGGAGTGTTGTAAAGCTTGCCACCATTGGACACTGGAGCAGTGGAAACACATTCTCTGGAGTGATGAATCACACTTCACCATCTGGCAGCCCAACGGACTAATCTGGGTTTGGCGGATGCCAGGAGAACACTACCTTCCCGAATGCTAGTGCCAACTGTAAAGTTTGGTGGAGGACGAATAATAGTCTGGGGCTGTTTTTCATGGTTACATATAGGCCTAGGGTTTCAAGCTGGTTGATTTAAAATGTAATGATATTTAGTGATATTGAATTGTGTTTGGTTGTCAACGCAACCAAATAGTAACATTTGAAGGAGATGTACTGTATCTTCTGCTTTTGAACGATTGAAAGCTCAGTGATAGACATTTGGGTGACAACCTACCCAAAAATAAGACATTGTTTTTCCATTGGAATTTTGTTGTACTTTTAGATGGTTGAAATCATATTGATAACATATTGGAAATTCAACTAACCTTTGGCTGTCTTTTTGAGAAGGGAAAATATAGGCTGTGCGTTTCAACCAAGTATTACCCAATTATCCACATTGAAATGACATGGTGTGCCCAGTGGGAGTAGTCACTGAGATAAGAGGCCTTGTGTTTATTCATAATTGATCATAAGATGTTTTGCTTTTCACTGTACATAACAGCCTGTCTGCTTTCAATTATGTCCTCTACAAAACCCTATTAAAGGAAATTGGAATAAGTAGAGCTTGTTGCCAGCCATTTGTGGTGGGGTTTGAAGAAAATGAAAGGACCAATGCCCACAGGAGAGGAGAGGCCTGTGTGATTAAACATGGTTGGACACAGCTACAACACTCCTCAACTCTCTATGGATCAATGATAGGCTATTAAATCTTTAATGTACTTGCCAAGACCAGGAGTGGACACTGGCTACCTTGTATGCCCACATCTTAGCCAATATGATATGTGAAAGCATCAGGACAAAACCACAATGCAGCTGTACAAGAGCATTAATGTGATGTGAACCACTGAAATGGACAGTGTGGCAAATGACAAGGACTATATAGTAACAGAATGTAACGTGATAGACATCCAAATTCTGTCTAGTATTTCTCCTATATGCATTTAGCGGCGGCGTACCGCCACTGCTAAATCCTGGCCACCACTGCAAAATGTTTAAAAATAATAATACAATAAAATACAGTGAGGGAAAAAAAGTATTTGATCCTCTGCTGATTCTGTACGTTTGCCCACTGACAAAGAAATGATCCGTCTATAATTTTAATGGTAGGTTTATGGAACAGTGAGATACAGAATAACAACAAAAACATCCAGAAAAACGCATGTAAAAAAGTTTATAAATTGATTTGTATTTTAATGAGGGAAATAAGTATTTGACCCCTTTGCAAAACATGACATAGTACTTGGTGGCAAAACCCTTATTGGCAATCACAGAGGTCAGACAGTTCTTATAGTTGGCCACCAGGTTTGCACATATCTCAGGAGGGATTTTGTCCCACTCCTCTTTGCAGATCTTCTCCAAGTCATTAAGGTTTCAAGGTTGACATTTGGCAACTTGAACCTTCAGCTCCCTCCACAGATTTATATGGGATTAATGTGCTTCTTCTTGAGCCACTCCTTTGTTGCCTTGGCCATGTGTTTCGGGTCATTGTCATGCTGGAATACCCATCCACGACCCATTTTCAATGCCCTGGCTGAGGGAAGGAGGTTCTCACCCTAGATTTGACCGTACATGGCCCCGTCCATCGTCCCTTTGATGCGGTGAAGTTGTCCTGTCCCCTGAGCAGAAAAACACGCCCAAAGCATAATGTTTCCACCTCCATGTTTGATGGTGGGGATGGTGTTCTTGGGGTCATATGCAGCATTCCTCCTCCTCCAAACACAGCGAGTTGAGTTGATGCCAAACAGCTGCATTTTGTTCTCATCTGACCACAACACTTTCACCCAGTTGTCCTCTAAATCATTCAGATGTTCATTAGCAAACTTCAGACGGGCATGTATATGTGCTTTCTTGAGCAGGGGGACCTTGTGGGTGCTGCAGGATTTCAGTCCTTCATGGCGTAGTGTGTTACCAATTGTTTTCTTAGTGACTATGGTCCCAGCTGCCTTGAGATCATTGACAAGATCCTCCTGTGTAGTTCTGGGCTGATTCCTCACCGTTCTCATGATCATTGCAACTCCACGAGGTGAGATCTTGCATGGAGCCCCAGGCCGTGGGAGATTGACAGTTCTTTTGTGTTTCTTCCATTTGCGAATAATCGCATCAACTGTTGTCACCTTCTCACCAAGCTGCTTGGCGATGGTCTTGTAGCCCATTCCAGCCTTGTGTTAGTCTACAATCTTGTCCCTGACATCCTTGGGTAGCTCTTTGGTCTTGGACATGGTGGAGAGTTTGGAATCTGATTGATTGATTGATTGCTTCTGCGGACAGGTGTCTTTTATACAGGTAGCAAGCTGATATTAGGAGCACACTCTTAAAGGGAGTGCTCCTAATATCAGCTCATTACCTGTATAAAAGACACATGGGAGCCAGAAATCTTTCTGATTGAGAGGGGGTCAAATACTTATTTCCCTCATTAAATTGCAAATCAATTTATAACATTTTTGACATGCATTTTTCTGGATTTTGTTGTTGTTATTCTGTCTCTCACTGTTCAAATAAACCTACCATTAAAATTATAGTCGGATAATTTCTTTGTCAGTGGGCAAACATACAGAATCAGCAGGGGATCAAATACTTTTTTCCCTCACTGTATATAATGTTGGAAGACCCCATCCACTGCTTTAATTATAGTTGTCGAGAGGCTTTGTTGGTGCTATATTTGTGCTATATTTCATTGGTGCTGAATAACAAATAATCAAAATGTATCAATGTCAGAAAGCCCCTCAGGTTAAGAACGTCTCACCACCACCAGTAAATACCCACACAGGGAGCCGCAGAGCTCCTCATACTGACTGTATAATGAATTAATCAGGAGCATCTGGATCTGACAGGATACGTGTTTTACTCCGTCAACACAAACTGATGTCTATTTTCTCACTCAACTAAATCACTCAACAGTAAAATACATTCACAAATGCAAATATGTACGCATTTTCAAAACTCCAAACAGGCTATATTTCTCTCTGACCCCTTGTAGAGTCCTAATTCGAAAAACTGGTTGCTGAAAGAACATAAAGAGCACAAAGAGAGAGGCTTCAGAGAGTTGTGATAGTCTGCTTGGCTATGATACCCCACCAAGGGCATCAATGATAAAGATAAAATGAAAGACAACAAGGCCATCTAATTGAAAAGGGCCACACTGTAATGGTAGCGCCTTCCAAGTTTCCCTGTCTTTTGTGTGGGCTGTTACATGCCGTAAACAGGGCCATGGTGATCATTAGCCTTCTTTGTGGGGAGCAAATTGGAGTCAAGTCCCATCTGACCAATGAGCAGCCGCTGCTCCATTAATCCTTCTGTTGTGTGACAGGAAGAGGTAGAGTCCTACACTACACTACTGGCCCACATGCATCAGGCCGAGTTTTACTGAGGCATGCCAACACTTGAACTCAATGTGAGTAATAGAAGGAGGGCGTCTGACAGCATAAAGATTGCAACTCTGTATTTCTCTCTAGTATGGTTTATCTGAAGGCACTGAATCATCTCATTGTCTTGCTATCGTCTCTTTCACACACAACAGCCTACGATTTACTATGGTCAAGATACAACGGACCATAGCAAACATATATGATACAACTGAATAATGGATTTCATTGATATCAACGTAGGCTACTACTTCATTTTCATTCAGATACAATCAGGTTGGAGCAACCCTTTCTACTACTGTAGCAAATGTCAAGGTTGTTGATACGAGCTGCGGGTTAGTTTCCCATTTAGGTTGGAATAGTGTCTCTGGCATGTCTCTTTGGACACAATGTAGGGAAAAGAATGTGTATTTTTTGTGCAAATGAAAATAGCAGAGAAAAAACCCCATCTAAACACTCACATTTCCAAAGGAACCAGATGATGATGCCATGGTTTATTATTGAGGTGCTAAGTGAGTAGGTCTACAATTTCTAATAGACTTCACATTTTCAAAGGCATAAAGATGCTTTCCATCAGATTCATACTAGCCTATCATCTGCATGATGAGTAACATTAATAGTTTTGACCAGTCATTGCAATGGATTCATTTGGAGAGGAGGTGACCAATAAAACTAACTAGACTTTCCCAGTCACTATGAGAGTCACTCTACTGGCCTTCCTATACTGGGAGAAACCGGAGCACTTGTGAGAACTGCATCACACAGTGATGTGCCAGTGTGCTGGGGAGCCACCATGTAGTTTCTTACTGGAATTGTTTACAGAATCATGAATGTTTCCATTGCACTTTTAAAGGGAGCAGTGATTATTAGGGAGTAGTGATTATTCCGAGCAGAGAAAAGCTTTGAGGCAATCTAGACAAATTAACTCAACATTAAAAGGGTATTAAGAGCTATGACAAGTTCAGAGCAGGATCAGCTGGAGCTATGTTATTGTTCCCACACTGAAGAAATAGATCATAGAAGGGTCTGACGCAAAAGAGGAAATATGTTTTATATTGAACTAAATCAGGGAAATTCCCAGGACTCTGTATAAGTCATATCCTGGAATACAGTTCCTGTTGTAACTTCCAGTGTATATCACTGTATTACAAAGTCAGTCAAAGGATGATGCTCTACATATAAATGTGTTTCTCATACAGAAGTGCTTGTTGGCCTACAAGTTAAACAGGCGCTATGACTAGCAGGTTTGCCATTTGAGTAGTGAGGGAAGGGTCAAGGCTTCTTGAATTCCACTCTGGACTGTTGACTGGAAAAGTGTTGATTGATAAATAGGCGAAGGCCCCCCTTGGCATGCACGTCATCTACAGACACCTATAAACACAGGCACCGGGCACCTTAATTGTGGAGGACGGGCTCACAGTAATGGCTGGAATGGAATCAATGGAATGGTATCAAAAACATACATGTGTTTGATACCATTCCATTCACAACATTTCAGCCATTATTATGAGTCATCCTCCCCTCACCAGCCTCCTGTGACACACACACACCACCTGGGCAGCCTGGGTCACAACACTTCTCTCTGGTAAAGCAGCGTCATATGTGTGAAGGAGCAAATGTGATTTGTGAAGGAGAAGATGCAATGTGTGTCAAGGAGGATGTGTCATCTGTCAGGAGGGGCTTTAATGTGAGAGCAGGCCACAGACACATAAGGAACCTGGGCCTGATGCATCGGCCAGCAGGCTCGGGGGCCAGGGGAGCAGTGTTGACAGTCCTACAGCAACACTCTCAGGTCATTTCACAACCAGTTACACAGATCTAAAGATACCACCGTTGAGAAAGATAACGAGCTAAGGAAGCACTAGAGCAGTATCGGAGCCATAGTGACTAACGAAGCAATTAATGGTCAATTTCACCGCTGCTCTATTTCACTATATATACACAGTATGTCCATGAATATGTTATTAACATATACAGTACCAGTCAAAAGTTTGGACACACCTACTCATTCAAGGGTTTTTCTTTATTTTTTATTTTCACTGGAATAATAGGGAAGACATCAAAACTATGAAATAACACATATGGAAGAATCATGCAGTAACCAAAAAAAGTGTTAAACCAATCAAAATATATTTTATATTTGAGATTCTTCAAAGTAGCCCCCCTTTGCCCCCCTAGGGGCGGCAGCGTAGCCTAGTGGTTAGAGCGTTGAACTAGTAACCGCAAGGTTGTGAGTTCAAACCCCCGAGCTGACAAGGTACAAATCTGTCGTTCTGCCCCTGAACAGGCAGTTAACCCACTGTTCCCAGGCTGTCATTGAAAATAAGAATGTGTTCTTAACTGACTTGCCTGGTTAAATAAAGGTAAAATAAAAAATAAAATAAAAATTTGCCTTGATGACAGCTCTTGGCATTCTCTCAACCAGCTTCATTGGTTAGTGAATTGTGCCTTGTTAATTTGTGGAATTGATTTCTTAATGCGTTTGAGTCAATCAGTTCTGTTGTGACAAGGTAGGGGTGGTATACAGAAGATAAGTCCAAATTATGGCAATAACAGCTAAAATAAGCAACGACAAACAACAGTCCATCATTACTTTAAACCTCTACAGGATCGTTGGGTCCCCCGCGGGATGGATTGAGCTAACGCAGGCTAATACGATTAGCATGAGGTTGTAAGTAACGAGACGATTTCCCAGGACATAGACATATCTGATATTGACAGAAAACTTAAATTCTTGTTAATCTAACTGCACTGTCCAATTCACAGTAGCTATTACAGTGAAAGAATACCATGCTATTGTTTGAGGAGAGTGCACAGGTATGAACTTAAAAAAACAGTAGATACGTCTGTCAATATAGCAAATAAGTAAACATGGCTTATATTCAAGACAAAGTTTATTTGCTCTGGAGACCAAGGTGAGTTTCCACAGCAGTTATGGCAATGTATGATACAATAGAAGGAAAAATATACTACTAACGCTTTCAATAAATATTACAGTTCCACAAAGGGAGTACTTGCATATTGTGTGTTTGGGTGGTGCAGTGAGGCGTTTGGAGTCACTTTGATACAAGGGGAGATTGTTGTTTTCACATCTCACAAAGAGTCAACTTCTTTGAATCCAAGCAGTATTGTCTGTGAGAGAAAGACAAAAACAAAATTACACTTTCATTGGCAATCATTGTGTACTGTCTATATTTCTACTGTAGCAGCATGGTGTAGAATATGAGACATCTCACAGACACACGTTAGAAAGCTAGCTACAACACAGGTACAGTTACTCCAAGACTAATATGAGTCATAAAGCCAAAGTCATTCCTTTACTCTCCGAAATAATCATCAAACATTTATCCAGTTTTGCTCCTAATGAGAGGCACGGAGGCTAGCCAGGCTAGTTTGCTAGCTAGCTATAATGTTAGACTACAGTACATTTTAGGTATAGCAAATACACAGCTAGCTAGCTAAACTTGGCTAGGTTGCCTTGTAATGGTACTAGCAAGCCCCGTTATGGCCAATAATAAAATTTTACTGTACTGAACAACACTCCCTCATGTAAAAATATACCTCATATTCCTAGCTAGTTAGCTATCGACAGCGAAACAACTTTCTCATTTGTCATTTGCCCTTCTGATTCCAACTGGTCTAGGCTGCCGCAACTGCTTGCTGGTCTCAAAATGATTTTTCTCGCAGTCTCAACTCCTCTTCAAGGTATTCCGACTCAAATAAATGGGGATGTATATTCCTATGTTAAAGAACATTTACATTTTGGGGGGGATCATCAGAATGTCACACCCTGGCCATAGAGAGGCTTTTATTCTATATTTTGGTGAGGCCAGGGTGTGACTAGGGTGGGCATTCTATGTTCATTTTCTATGTTTTGTATTTCTTTGTTGTTTGGCCGGTGTGGTTCTCAATCAGAGGCAGCTGTCTATCGTTGTCTCTGATTGAGAAACATACTTAGGTAGCTTTTTCCCACTGGGTTTTTGTGGGTAGTTGTTTTCTGTTTTTGTGTCTGCACCAGACAGAACTGTTTCGGGTTTCAGTCATTCTCTTTGTTGTTTTGTTATTCAGTGTTCAATTCAAATAAAAAAGATGAACACGTACCACGCTGCACCTTGGTCCTCACCTTCTTCCACCAACAGCCGTTACACAGAAGCAGCCGTTGTAGCTAATTATATAGAAATACCGGATTGACAGTGCATGGTAACATAGCTTCCATAAACCTGTAAACTACTACAGCCCCCATTTTGAAAAGCCTGCCTTCGAGGGTTGGAACAAGGAAATAGTGCTCCCGTCAGGCTGTAGTCTTTACAAAGCCAGGGAATATTTGTCAACCTAGATATTCTACAATATCCTGGCAGATACGAACATCTTTAATGTCCAATGGCTCTAATGAAAAAGTACAATCATATCTACTCACTACTAGCTTGATCGTGCAATCGGCAATACATAAAGGCCACAATAATTGCTACAAAACATAACCCAATTAAAATCAAATTGTATTTGTCACATGCGCTGAAAACAACAGGTGTAGTAGACCTTACAGTGAAATGCTTACTTACAAGCCCTAACCAACGATGCAGTTTTAAGAAAATACCTAAAAAATTATAAAATGTTAAAAGTAAGAGATAAGAAAAACAAATAATTAAAGAGCAGCAGTAAATAACAATAGCAGTGCTATTTTCAATGGGTACCGGTACAGAGTCAATGTGTCAATGTGCGGGGGCACCGGTGTGGAGGTAATTGAGATAATTATGTACATGCAGGTAGGGTTGATAAAGTGGCTATACATAGTTAATAGCAGAGAGTAGCAGCGTGGGGGGGGGTGCAAATAGTCTGGGTAGTCATTTGAATACCGCCTTGCAGTAGCAGAGAGAACTCGGGTGGCTGGAGTCTTTGATGATTTTTAGGGCCTTCCTCTGACACCTCCATGTATAGGATGGCAGGATAGCTTAGTGGTTAGAGTGGTGTACTTGTAACCGAAAGGTTGAAGTTTCAAATCCCTGAGCTGACAAGGTGCAAATCTGTCATTCTGCTCCTGAACAGGCAGTTAACCCACTGTTCCTAGGCTGTCATTGAAAATAAGAATTTTTTCTTAACTGACTTGCCTAGTAAAATAAAGGTTAAAAAAATATATAAAAAAATGGGAGTGTGCTCGGTCCTCTTTTTCCTGTAGTCCACAATCATCTCCTTTGCCTTGATCACTTTGAGAAAGAGGTCCTTACATAACATGGTCAGGTCTGTGACCTCCCTATAGTCTGTCTCATCATTGTCGGTGATCAGGCCTACCATTGTTGTGTCATCAGCAAACTTCATGATGGTGTTGGAGTTGGCCGTACAAGCAACTGGCCATGCAGTCATGAGGGAACAGGGAGTACAGGACTGAGCACGCACCCCTGAGGCGCCACCATGTTGAGGATCACAATAGCGTATGTGTTGTTACCTACCCTTACCACCTGGGGGAGGCCCGTCAGGAAGTCTACGATCCAGTTGCCGAGGGAGCTGTTTAGTCCCAGGCTCCTTAGCTTAGTGATAAGTTTTGAGGGCACTATGATGTTGAACACTGAGCTGTAGTCAATGAATAGCATTCTCACATAGGTGTTCATTTTGTCCAGGTGGGAAAGGGCAGTGTGGAGTGCAATAGAGATTGCATCATCTGTGGATCTTCAAATTGTAGCCGTGACCAGCCTTCCAAAGCATTTCATGGCCACAGACGTGAGTGCTATGGGCCGGTAGTCATTTAGGCAGGTTACCTTAGTGTTTTTGAGCACAGGAACTATGGTAGTCTGCTTGAAACATGTTGGTATTACAGACTCAGACAGGGCGAGGTTGAAAATGTCAGTGAAGACATCAGTTGGTCAGCACATTACGAGTACACGTCCTCATAATCCGTCTGGCCCTGCGGCCTTGTGAATGTTGACCTGTTTAAAGGTCTTACTCACATCGGCTGAGGAGAGCATGATCACACAGTCATCCAGAACAGTTGAGAGCACATTTCATGCACGTTTCAGTGTTAATTGCCTCGACGCGAGCATAGAAGTTATTTAGCTCGTCTGGTAGGCTTGTGTCACAGGGCAGCTCTTGGCTGTGCTTCCCTTTGTAGTCTATAATAGTTTTCAAGCCCTGACACATCCAACGAGCGTCGGAGCCAGTGTAGTACAATTCGATCTTAGTCCTATTGAAGCTTTGCCTGTTTGATGGTTCGTCGGAGAGCATAGCGGGATTTGTTATAAGCTTCCGGGTTAGAGTCCCGCTGCTCAAAAGTGGCAGCTCTACCCTTTAGTTCATTGCAAATGTTACCTGTAATCCATGGCTTCTGGTTGGGGTATGTACATACATTTTTAGATCAGACAGCAAGCCCAATCAACCAATGAGTGTGCTCTGGGCGTTCGTAAACTCAGCGCATTGTCAGATAGGCCATTTGTAAATTCAGAGCATCTCGCATCTCGCTCAGAGCGCACCCTGGTGCTCTGGCCGAAAAGTACGGTTGATCTGAGCTTTCTGACCTAACAATAGCAGTCAAACACCCAAGCTAACAGGCTTGCTTTGGAAAAAATCCCCTATTTTCATGGTATCCAATTGGTAGTTACAGTCTTGTCCCATTACTGCAACTTCCATATGGACTTGGAAGCAGTGAAGGTCAAGAGCCATGCATCCCCCGAAACACAACCCAGCCAAGCCGCACTGTCCGCTTAACCTTGAAGCCAGCCGCACCAATGTGTCAGAGGAAACACCATACACCTGGCGACCGTGTCAGCATGCATTCCACCTGGCCTGCCACAGGAGTCACTGGAGTGCAATGGGACAAGGACACCCCTGCAGGCCAAGCCCTCCCCTAACCTGGACGACACTGGGCCAATTGTACACCGCCCCATGGATCTACCGGTCATGGCCAGCTGGGACAGAGCCTGGACTCGAACCAGGATCTCTAGTGGCACAGCTAGTACTGCGAGGCAGTGCCTTAGACCACTGCGTTGCTCGGGAGACCCAATGTTGGCTAGCTTGCTAGCTATTCCAGACACAAATGAGAGAACAGCTCACTCTGACCCTTTTACTCACCCCACTCATTATGTCAGCCAATCATGGCAAGCGGGAAGGTTGCTGTCTTCTTCCATGGCTAAACCAACTAGGCTCGAAATGTAACAATTGTATTAGTATACAGATGGTATACAAGTTTGTTATTAATAAGGCACATGCAAGTTCACATGTTCCAGAAGGCATTTCTGCCAATAAAACACATTTTGATTTAAAAAAAAAAATTTACGTTCAAATGGCACTCCTGTGAAATACTGATGAGCGACATACACCTAGTTTCCTGAAACTAGTCATATATCATCACATTGTCCTCTGGATACTTCTCGCATTCCGCTGCAGCACATCATCATTGCTGTTAAGATATTCCTGTAGTTCCTGTAGTAAATGGGAACCGTGCAGCCAGCTAGTCTGTGTGAAGGTGACTGAGGGGCCTGGAAAGGCCACGTCTCTCTGCCCATTTCAAAGTCCGCTCCCCAGGCCCAGCTTAGAGTAATTAATGGCTTATTCATTCCTGAGCAAACCATCCAGCAGTAATTATGACCATATGCTATTTCAAAGACCTTTAATTGGCCAATTAAAATCTTATTAGACACCAGATCAGAGATGGGAGAATTTTTTTTTTACTTCAGGTTTTGGGAGTGTAAAATTCTTCAAGCCAAATTATCACAGGGACTCCTGAACCATGGTCAGTAGCCATTAATTTAATCACAAACAGGGTTTTTAATGGATAAAAAAGCGTTGTGGCAATGGGCACAGTCGGCCCATTGGCATCGTTGGATCTTAGAGAACATTTTAGAGGACCCCATCTTGGCGGTGTAGAGAAAAGTTTTAGTATTTAAGCCAATTTCCTGCAACTCTATACATTTTGCCATGGCTAATGCTGCATTATTTGTCTCAAACATAATAACAAAATCAATATAGCAAAATCAATTGTTTTGGGAATTTTCAATTCTCTCGGACTGTCAAGCTTTAATTTTGGTGATTGTTAGTTCTTAAAGATGATATTATTTTTAAAAATCTATGTCCTTTTCTACATACTTTATAAGTAATTTAAGTTTACACTGAAAGCGTTTTTTCCATCCCGAAAATGTATAAAACAATATTTATTCAAATGTTTGACACTGTTTGGACTTAGCCATCCCGAAAAAAACACTTAGGCGGCCCGTCCAAGGATTTCAGTGGCAGAAACAGCCCTGACAACTGCTGACTGGATGAAATCGTTCCTATGTGAGGAGGACATCAGATGCTCTCTGTGAGCTCAGCTCATTGATATATTAATGTAATATATGGCTGTGAAAGTGGATGAGAATATTTCATCACCTCTGTCTTTGAAACCTACGCAGCAAACTGCCTAAATCAACCAGCTCTCAGAAGTGGAAATATTTGAAATGGTATTCCGTTTCATTCCATTTCCCCTCTGTGCTAAATTTCCGTAACAGATGTGGAGGCAGCAGAAGCACCTACTGTATCTGATGAAATGTAAAGTGTCTGTCTGTCTGTCTGTCTGTCTGTCTGTCTGTCTGTCTGTCTGTCTGTCTGTCTGTCTGTCTGTCTGTCTGTCTGTAGCTAGCCCTGCTGTCACTATCAGAGCTGTAGAGGATGAAGGAGAGCAGCTAGGATATAAAGGTGCTACACATAGGATATTTTAGATTTTTTTTTAGAAAATGTCCATGTACCATCTAAATTGGTGTGAAATATCTTTTCAATAATAAGAAATATTGTTTTTTTATAACTGTTTGAAATGTAAGTAACATTCGATTTTAGTCCACCAGCTTCAAACAGTTGTAAAATCTATATTTTGTGTTATTGAAAATATATTTCACAGCAATTTAAATGGTACAATGATTCCCTACACTATTCAGTGCTTGTTTTTTCACATAAACTGAAATTGAGCAAACAGTGTAGAATTTTAGAAACCAGGAAATGACAGAGCCATTTCCACTAGATATCACAGCCACAAAGTCCGAACTGCTTTCCCAGATGCAGCTCTGGTGGGAAAAATCAACAGGTAAATATCACAGCCAATCACAACACTGTCAGGTAAGTCATACCGTGAAATACTATCATTCCATTGTTAGTGGAAGGAGAACTACAACTCATCTACCCGAAAGAGGAGAGCAGTATGGCAGACTGTTTCCCCCTGTAAATGTGAAAGTATCCAATGTGCTGCCTGCAAAATAAATCATCATCATGACATTCACGAAGCCAATGTCTAGGCCTACACCTTCTGTGAGTAATGACCATCATATCATGCACCCCCCTCTTTTTTACACCGCTGCTACTCTCTGTTGTTATCATCTATGCATAGTCACTTTAATAACCCTACATATTACCTCGACTAAACATTTCACTGTAAGGTCTACACCCGTTGTATTAGGCGCATGTGACTAACACAATTTGATTTGATCATATCAAGGAGCTCTTATGAGTCATTTTTGGTCATTTTTGACCAGAGAAATAACCTAGTTAATATTCAACATCCTGTAAAAATACTATATTCTCTTTCCATTGAGAGGTGTGCTTTAGGTGGTTGTCCTGTGAGCTGTGCTGGCCTAACTGAGTGAGGGAGGGCTGGCGCCTCCCTTCCTCTTACAGCCAGGGCTTTTTTTCCTGGCACTGGGGCCAAATCTCCCTGTCAAAACACATCAGGCAGGGTCTAAACCAGGTGGATTAGAACCTCTCGTGTGTTGTCATGAAGAAAGTTTCATAACACAGTGAATGCAGAGGGATTGAGAAACATTTTGAACAGTCCGAGGGACCATTTCTTCGTGTTCTCCACAACTCTTGAAGAACTCTGCTGTAAGCTGATCTTCTTTGGGAGGTACCTTGTTGATTCAGTTGAAGTGGCCTGATTATTTTCTACAGTTTGTGTTGCTCTTGTCACACCCCGTATTGTGCATAGGAACATCTCTACTTCCCCTTCACTATAGCGCATGATATTTATTGGACCACTGGCTATTTGATATGAAGCCACTATATTCCCATGGTGTAAGCAACAGTACAGTGAGCTTTCCAGAAGGTAATTCTGAGACCTCATAGTGGGCATCCACAAAACATGAATCCATGCAGGAACTTCAAGAACAAATGAGATTCCTCATTGAACTATCCAACACTTGAGGTATTACATGCTCTATACACAGATCCCACTATTTGAATGCATGGCAGAGTTGTTATTGTTGTCTTAGCGGTGTATGGTTAGTAGCATCCCCTGAGATAGCTGAAATAAAAGGCTTAACATACCTAATTTCCTGGGTAAATACAGTATGTCATGCTGACATTTGCTTTGGTACACAATGCAAGAAGAACATGACTATACTGTTTACAACTTTCTAACGCAGGGGGGGACGTGTAATGATCCAGAGGAGTTTTTCAGATACAGATACAGAAGACTGTGTGGTGAGCTACAAAACCAACCTTGACTGCCATCTCAGTTATTTGAAATGATTGAGTATTCAACACATACATTAGTGTGTAGCCTATAGCCTACTCTAAATGCATGCATTGTTATCATGTTCGCTTATCTCCAACACTATCAAAGCCGGTACTGATTGGGCTCCAGCTGGTGCATGTTTAACTGATTCTTACCAAAGATATGCAAAATCACCCATTATAATCTTTGTCTTGTATGTGCTGTTATGATGATGGTATTCAACTGAATCAAAGCCTGCAGGTTCTATTCCCTTCTAAACATCCTCATCAACAGCTGTTAGAGAAGTCATAACACTTCCATCTGTTGAGCCTCCTGGCTCCCAACACTCACAGAGCTGCTCAACATGCAGTCGGATCAATTGTCATCCCACATGTGTTTGGCAAGCACTAACCTGGTCTCAGAGAATTTCATATTATTCTGTATGTAAATCTGAGATACTCCATTTAGTATGAAATGTTATGTTTTGTATGGTATTTATTAATTTGTGGATGTCCATCATCCATTTCTGATGATATGTTACGAATTACAATTTATAGGATATGTTATGAATTCCAATTTGTTGTTGCTAACGTTAGTTAGGTGGCTAGGTAGTTAACGCTAATATTAGCTAGCTGGCTAACGTTAGCTAGGCTAGGGGTTAGGGGTTAGGTTTAAGGATGGGGTTAAGGTTAGGAGTTAGGTTAAATTGTTAAGGTTAGGTTTAGGGGAAGGGTTAGATAAAAGGGTTAAGGTTAGGGTTAGGGGAAGGGTTAGCCAACATGCTAATAATTATGCAAGCTAATTATATGGACATCCGGTAATGAGACTCACATATGCAGCCCTGACAGTGGGATTATGGAGCAGTCTTTTCCATTCCACATAAAGACAGGGGGCGTGTGCCTGCAGAATGACTCACGGGAAGGCTGCTGTCTTCATTACAGCCTTAAGGAGACCCTCATATAATTACAGTCACACCAGCCTGGCAGGACCACACCTCCTAGACCACTTGACCTTGAATGTTACATACAGGATATGCAAGAAAAATACCTGAAATATAATTAGGAAAAAAACATACTGTATGTTGACTAATCAAAGGATTTTCATTAAGAAAACTTTGCAGAAAAGTATCCATTCAACTATACCAACCACTCTGAAATGTCTTACTGTAGAAATGTTCTCAAGGCGTGCTTTGTTTATGAGGAGTCACATCGTCAGAGACGCAGGTGAAGAGCTGTGAAAGTCCTGGCTGCTTAAAGTAGGTCAGAGCAGGTCAGTCCAAACGCTTGCTGCTCCGCCTCTAAGTTGTTTTGAATTATCTCCACGTGTCCTTCGTTGTACATTTACTGCCGGAGCAATATTGACCCTGATACGCCAAGCACTGATAAGCCTGTTACAATCTGCATGATTTCAAATCTCACTGTAGTTTCTGTTTTGCTTCCGGTCTGACTGCATGTGGTAGATTGGTTTTTAATGGCAAGGGCCTATTATTGTTAGTTCAAAGTACACTGTGGATGCTTGCCTTATAAATGACTAACACATCAGGTTTCACTAATACATAACCTAACTACTTTAATTAACATTATGTTCAATTGTTACATTTTTCATTGAATGGTTACAAAAAGTGTATAGTTATTGATCACCAGATCAAACCTGCATAGTTAACATGAAGAAATGTAAACGATTCTTTAACAAAATTCCTGAGACTAGGAGAAAGATAACATACAGAAAAACATAGGCTATTTCAGAATGTGATTGAATATGGGTGCACGACCAGTGCTCTATTTGGTTGTGCGCGCATTCCAGTAGCTTAGAGGCTTAGACAGATGCTTGGAGCACTGGCCAGATCAGGGATGGTGTGCTCAGTCCATCCATCAGTCACTGTGTAGGGCCGATAAAGGGCTCAGAGTCACTGCTCCTACACACACCCATCACTGACACACAGTCCCCAAGGCTGTATCTAGACTTGACAGTTAATGTCGTTTTTGTATTCTGATCATGGAGTTCTGGAATTCCAAACACATCATGCATCTACACTTACTGTTGAATGTGTCCACCATGTTCACACTATGTCCGGATTCTCTTTTCCTGAGCTATATTAAAATGCCACTATGCATTTAGCAGATGGTGGAATAGGCTAAATATGATAATAATAACAACTGTAGCTCACTAGCCAGCTAACCTTTGTAGCTAGCCAGAAAGCTTGCAAGCAAAGCTAAAGGGATTGCAAAATTAAATAGTTTTTCTAAATATTAGCTAGCTTTATGAGGCCATCAAAAACTTTCCTCACGCTGGGAACGTATTTCCTCCAACGTTGTAATGAAAAGGTGCCTGGAGTGCTGGAGTGCTGATGACATCACCCACTGTATGGGCTCTCGTGGCCTGATTGCGTCCAGACTGAGGAGAAATCCGCACACAATGTGCTCCGGCACGTCATCTGACCAAAGCATCGTTTCTGATTCAAGTGCCAATGCCGTTTAGCAAACTTCAGGCATTTACATTTGTTGGATGACACAAAAATAGAGCTCTTTGGCCACGCACACCAGTGGTGGGTTTGGTGTTGAAATGAGAATCATGAGCAGAAAATAATCCCTTACCTACTGTAAAATATGGTGGTGGATCTTTGATGTTATTGGGCTATTTTACTTCCACTGGTCCTGGGGCCCTTGTTAAGGTCAATGGCATCATGAATTTGACCCATTACTAGGACATTTTAACCAAAAACCTGTTTGCCTCTGCCAGTACGCTGAAACATGGCTGCAAGTGGATCATCCAGCAGGACAATAACCCCAAGCAAACATCAAAATCCACAAATAAATTATTGTTTGGCCACAAAATCAAAATTTTGCAATGTCCAGACTTGTAACCCATTAAAACCTGTGGTTTGAATTGAAGAGGGCAGTCCATAAGTGCAGACAAAGGATATTAAGGATCTGGAAGAATTCTGTACGGAGGAATGGTCTAATATCCCTCCTAATGTGTTTGTGAACTCAGAAAAAAATTCAGAAAAAGGATCCGTGTCATTATCATTGCAAGGTGAGGTATTGAACACTATTGAAAATAGGGGTGTCAATCATTTTGACCTCAACCTTTTTGAGAGAAAAAAATATTACATGTTGAACAAAATCTCTTTCTCTGAGAAATTACATTAGTGTCAAATAATAGAATTTCCCAATTTTTTGGATCATCCATTATAGCTCAGTATTTGAATTATTTATTTCATACAGTAATATTTGATCATCTTTATCAAGTGTCAATCATTTCAGGACCCCACTGTATGTGGGTGTATTGTTATCTGCATCTATAGGCTACTTGTGGTCAACTCATAGCAAACCCTGCACACGTTTACACATAGCTTACTGTGTTAAGAGCAGAGGAAGAAACTGACTACAACTCAATATGCACTACACACAATATGACCTAGAGGATAACATTGATTATTTAGCCTACATGTCTGAGAGGTGTAAGAAGAGATTATGCATACAAAGTAGTCATATAACTGCCCACAGTAGAGTACCAGAAAACAGAGAACGAAAGATACAAGCAATAAATACATACATACAAAACTGATGGCCACAACAGTCAACTGGGGGGTGACATTAACGTGTTCCTTCTTTGATGTTTGTAATATCGGCACACTATTTGACTGTTATCATGATGCTCATCCCAGATGCTTGGTCACCCTCTTCCATGCACCAGTTTGTGTGCAAGCTGCTCTTATTTGCCGTGTGAAGATTGTAAATGTATATTTCATTGCAGGGTGTGTACTGGAGTAAACCTTCATCTGAGCATCCGTGTTTTCATTTTCATAATGCAGAAATAATGATAATTACAATGCTAATACCAAATATCGGGTCTCCCAGCTCAAACTGAATGCAGAAGTTGCTGTAATATGCAGACTGCTCTGCTCTGCCTTTGTAGTCAGGCTGTGCTCTTTATGATAAGACACTTCTCTATAGGCTGCAGATAGGAGAAAATGCTCTCTAAACATTCTGAGGTTGAATTCTAAACCCTGAACACAGTGCAAAGATTGCAAGACTGATATTATTTTGTCAATCAGGTTCACAAAATCCGGTTTACAGGGATATGCAAATGAGGTGCTACTAATCCTGGGGCAACAGCAGCAGACACTCTGACTGATGCCTGTAGTTCCTCCAGTTCCTCTGCTTCTTACTCAGCCGTGAAATGTGTGGGGATGATACCAAGTACCAGCCCAAGCCCCCTGGTTGTCTTTATCTAGCAGACAGAGCTTTTTGTTTTTAGCATAGTCTGTGTGTGGGCTATTGGCCCTCCGCATGCAGTGACCTCATAGTGGAGTGATCAATAGCAAGCTACTCATTCCTAAAGAGTATTGGTATGCCAGTCATCCTAGACATATCATCAATCCTTTACACCACAGATATATAGGGTACATTCCACCCAGCAACCTAGACAACTGGCTTTGACCCCAAAGGGGAGGGGAGGGGGCTGGTTGCCAATCTGGAGAAGACTTGGTCTTGTCACTCAATGTGTCAACCTGATAGCCATGGAACGCTAAAGCGCAACACAGCTCCAAGTTCTTGTTTAATAGTAAAACGTATAATTTTAGGTCTAATTGAAGATAATCTCACATTGGAGGGATTGTTCTTTCAAGCCTTTCTCCTCTTTTTTTGTTCATATTTCCAAGTAAAGTTCTGCAGGGTCCCTATGATCCCTGTGCTGTATGGTTATGAGGCTGACTGACTGACTGCTCTACTTAACCAGACAAGCATAATAACACGATTAGCAGCCTATCAGATGACACAGTATAGTGAAGCTGGTTGCAGGTACATACAGGCCCACATCTTATGTCACATGGTCTGGTCAACAAGCACTATGCAGTATTAGAGTGCAAATGGCTTAATTTGAAACTTAATGTCTGAGGAAGAGGGTAGAAATTAAGTTTCTCCTTTTCATTAACACCAAGCAAAAATACATGTCTAACATGCATTAAAATGCATAACCTTTATATCACATTTCTGCTAGTGGGAGTTAGCTTTCAGCTTGCTTTCACTGCCTCTGCAGAGGAATGTTGGTTAATGTAGTACAGAGTGGAGTGAACCTCAAAAGGACCCTTGACGTTCCTGTGGCCTTTGTTTGCAGTGAAGGGCCCAGTCATAGAGTGCAGTGGATGTGTGTGAGATCCAATCAGAGTCCTAACATGTCCACACAGCTCAGCTCTTTGCAGGGCCTTGCGGCTGCAGGCATGGAGGTGGGAGCTGATGTCATGGAGAGATGGCAGTGAAATGATCTGTGACAGGAAAGTTGAGCCTCTTCAATACCATGTTAGAGCCAAGCCCACATTGTCACGGCTGTTGAAGGAACTGGACCAAGGTGCAGCGTGGTGAGCGTACATTTTCTCCTTTAATCGAAATGATGCCGACAAAGCAATAAACAATACAAAACAAACCGTGAAGCTTAAGGCTATGTGCCATCAAATAAAGTTAACTTCCCACCAAGACAGGTGGGAAAAAAGGCACCTAAGTATGGTTCCCAATCAGTGAGAACGATAGACAGCTGTCCCTGATTGAGAACCATACCCGGCCAAAACATAGAGATAAAAAAATCATAGAAAAACAACACAATAGAAATGCCCACCCCAACTCACACCCTGACCAAACCAAAATAGAGACATAAAAAGGATGTCCAAGGTCAGGGCGTGATACAAATAGCATTTCCTCAGACAACTTCATCTACTTTCACAACAGAGGTCAAGGCATGTCAAACCACATGTCAGGCCATTGGAAGAGATTGCATCCTCTTTTTCCAGACATGAGCAGAGCAAGACAGATGCTGCTTTTTACAATATACAAAGAGAAGAAAGATGATGTGCAGAACTGGGACAATGATAACCTATTTTCTTATCTGAGAAATGTTGTAGGTTAATCTATCAGGCAGACTAAATCCAAGTAGGTACTGTAGATGACTATCAGTTTTAAAAGAGTTTTGCTTAACCTTAAGAGCTGGGTCTGAACAAACCAAAGGTTTTATATTCTACCTGGATCCAGAGTCAACTGATTAGAGGGCACAGGAAGACAAACAGTAATTTCAAGAAGACACAACTCAGACAATGAGCATACAGTATCCCTCAGGAGCCATACAAGGCAATCTCCCAAAATACCCTATAACTTCAGGGTAAACTGTAACTTGAGAAACTAGGCTCTACTGCTTTGTTGTTCAGGAAAAAAGCAAATACATGCCATAGCTCTTTCTTTTGGGCAACCTCATCACAATAAGTAATACAGCATCCTTCAAATAAAGCACAAGAAGGTCACATCCCTACTTTATTAATTCAGGAACATGAGGAGTATGGCTGTGTAGAGGGACAGCATGAGGATATCTGTGTAATCTGAACCAATTAGACCAGCGGCCCTCTCCTCTTTTCCACTGTCCCACCAACCACGCTGGCAGCAGTGGTGAAAATGAGCATCAAAGCATCAAAAGCGTTAGTTGCTTCCTGTGAGCTGCTACCTGCATGCTAAGCAGTTCCATTCCCCCAGATGTCTAAAAGCTCTGCTGGACCCCAGGCAGAAGCAGCAGATCTGCAACCGTCTCCCTCCCAGGCGGCCCAGACCAGACTAGCCAGGCAGACAGTGTAGTGGACAGGTGCAGGGATCTGAACCCTGCTGTCACTCACAGAACAAGAAAGCACCGGGATAAGATGTTAGCTTCCTTTAAAAGGCCAACGGATGCCCTGCCCTGGGTGTTTATACATCACATATTCGATCCTATGCCATTAATTATTCAGACTGCACTCTGCCTACTGTGGCTCTTCAAACACCTGCACTGTCTGCCTACCTGCCCTGGGTAACAGTGTTACCGTAAGAAGTACGATTCGATATGCATCTTGATTAATGGGCTCCGATACGATACAGGAACGAAGTTTTAGTTTGAAATGATTCGGTGCGATTCAGTTTCATTAGAATAACGAATCGATGTGATGCTCTAACATTTGTTGCATAAACACATTCATTTTACATGATATATTAAAAGTGTGTGTGTGTGTAAATTATGTATATGTCTATGGTGTACACACTTTTGATCTGAAATCACCGTCACCCATTAATTCATTTGTACCCACTGAATATATAGCACAACTTTGGATTCCACACTTCTCATAATCAAATGGTTTAGATCTTTTGGAAGTTATGAAAGACTGGACCTAAAATTGTGTATAAATGATCAAACAAGAGGTTTTGCCATGATTCCTATGTTGAAGATGTGAAAATTATTTGTTGGTCTGTAATGAGGAACATTCTGACGCTGCACTTGAAGAAGTTATGAAAGTGCTCCTCCGGTTACTGGTAGGCATGCACCCATCAAGAAACTGACTGTTAGAACTGACAAATCCCTATGGATAGATGATACATTGAAAAACTGTATGGCTGAGAAGGATGAGGCAAAGGGAATAGCAAATAAGTCTGACAACACAGCAGACTGGCAAACATACAGTAAATTGAGAAATCACCTAACTAAACTAAACAAAAAGAAGAAGAAACTATACTATGGAACAAATAGAAATGATATAAAGAATAATAGTAAAAAGCTCTGGAGTACTTTAAATGAAATTCTAGGTTTCATCCTTCATTGAGGCAGATGGCCTGTTCATAAAAAACCCATTTGATATAACTTATTTTGTTGACAACATTAGAAACGTAGGCATGACATGCAAACATCAAATGCTGAGTCTTCATTTTCATGCATACTGGACCAAATAATTAAAGACAAGCACTGTTATTTGGAGTTCCACAAAGTGGGTGTGGAAGAGGTGATTTCTTTTTGTTATCTATAAGGACAAACCACCTGGTACTGACAACCTGAGGTTGGTAGTGGAATTGCTGAGGTTGGTAGTGGAATTGCTGAGGTTGGTAGTGGAATTGCTGAGGTTGGTAGCGGAATTGCTGAGGTTGGTAGTGGAATTGCTGAGGTTGGTAGTGGAATTGCTGAGGTTGGTAGCGGAATTGCTGAGGTTGGTTGCGGAATTGCTGAGGTTGGTAGCGGAATTGCTGAGGTTGGTAGCAGAATACATTGTGACTCTTGTTTGCAACATAATCAGTTAAAGTCTAGAAGACGTTGTGTGCCCTTAGACATGGAGGGAGGCAAAGGTCATTCCGCTGCCAAAGAATAGCAGAGCACCCTATAATGGTTCAAACAGCCGACCAACCTACCCGTTACAAGTGCTTAGCAAACTTTTAGAAAAAAATGTGTTTGATAAAATACAAAGTTATTTTTTACAGAAAACAAATGAACAACATACTTTCAGCATGCTTAAAGGGAAGGGCTCTCAACATGCTCGGCCCTGACACAAATGACTGATGATTGGCTGAAAGAAATTGATAGTAAGAAGGTTGTGGGAGCTGTTCTGTTCGACTTCAGTGCAGCTTTTGATGTCATTGATCAAAACCAATGTTCCCTCAAAAACTTTTCGGCACTGAGCAAATTTTAGAGCAAACTTGAAATTCTGTGCAACTTCCAGTGTGCGTTTACTGTGAACACTGAGGCTGTACCCAAGTTACAGCTTAACAGTGGTCAAGTAGGCAACTGTGGCTATTTGATCATAATCTAGGCATACCAGAGTGGTCTACCACCAAAAGCAATGGAGAAAATCCCATACATAAAATTTTAACACAGAAATTGTTTTTCTACCATTCAGCATACAGTAGCAGCTAATGTGTGGTGTTCAATGTAGGGCTTGACATGAACCTGTTGGTCCATCCTTCAGACACGGTGACTGAAAATGTTGTTTTGTTTTGTTTGATGCACGCAACCACTTCACAAAATGAAATGCCATTGTTAGAGAGAATCAGACAAATTATGCTACCCTCTGCCTATTGGCTACTTAGCATATTCAAGCCTGTCTCAAGCCTGCCCATTTAAGACATAAAAAGCTCTTTACCTTACTCGCTTTTCAAAGATGTCTAGAAATGTATATGTTTTTTTTGCTCTTGTATTCAATGGTCTATTTGCATATAGGCTTACTGCAGCTCTGCTTGTTTATGCAACACAGGTCTGTGTAGAGTAAGGGCTGAGTCGTGTGTGTCAATGCAATAGAATCCCTCTCCGATGCATTCTACCTACAACAAAATGTCGTGTGTAGTTAGTTTTGCGTATGTTTCATTGAAAGTGGCTAATATTGTGTTAATTCAATCACAATAGCCACAGTAAAGGAAAACGTTGATTGAGTTAACAGGGAAAATGTTATTGTATTTCAAAATTTGAGGTAGGCTATATGATCACACCGGTAATATATCCATTGTTGTGTTACTTGTGAGGCACAGCTGAGTGAGCAAAAATTTTAATAATTAGCTTTTTATTTGTATTTTACTGGGCTGATGCTGCCTGCATCTGATGGTCAGTCTCAGTGGAGGGAGAGAGCAGACTGAGGGTCCGCCTCTCAACATGCCTCCTCTCCTCCACTGACACTAACCAAAATGTGACACCGTCTTCCATCTGATGGTCAGTCTCAGTGGAGGGAGAGAGCAGACTGAGGGTCCGCCTCTCAACATGCCTCCTCTCCTCCACTGACACTAACCAAAATGTGACACCGTCTTCCATCTGATGGTGAAACGCGAGTCGCACCACATTATTTCGGCCTCATGCACTCATTCATGCTGTTACTCCTATTAACAGAAAAAGTGAAATATTCCTCCATGTTAAAAAAGACCCAAGCCGCTAATAATAACAACAAAGCAAGCCTATTGATATTCATTCATTACTGCTTCCGTGCTTGTTGTTACGCTGAGTTGAAATAGGAAGAACGCACATTTTATGGTTATAAAAGTGTTGAATACAAAATGTTGACAGTGCTGAGTAAGAACTTAAAAACATGAACTTAATCATAAAATCAGCAGTTCTTTGCTGTATTTAGTTGACAGTCTCTTTCTAGTTAAATACATTTAAATGTTAGCATACGGGAGCAATTAGGTTTAACTAAGTGTCTTGCTTAAGGGAACATTGACAGATTTTTCACCTAGTCAGATTCAAACCAGCAACCTTTTGGTGACTGCCCTGACCTCTTTACCACCAAGCTACCTGCTGCCATGATTTTAAAGTCTTTGAAATCTCACAATCTCAATGTTGCTGTAGTTTTCTTTTATGTCTGCTACATCACTGCAGACACGTAATCTGAGCCATCCGATTGGCCAGCGGTAGGCTTATAGTGCACTTGATTTGGTCTCTGGGCCGCCGGGAATGCAAAGTTTGAAACCTTCAGACACATGAAATGGCTAAAAATGGAAACAGTTCGCCTACCCGGCGCGCAGGGCAGCTGAATCGGAATCACCTACCATCAGAATAGTTTTTACAGAAATGTTCAAGGCACTAGGAATGCCTTGGAGATCGACCAGTCGATCGCGATTGACCCGTTGGTGACCACTGCTTCTCTCTGTGGGCTGATATTTGTTCTGCAGGGCAGTCCTGGCGGAGCTGTGCGGCAGTCTCAGGGCTACTACACGAGGTAACATTGATCTTAACCTATTGCTGAAAAGATGTAGGTGTAGGATTAGCATCCTCTGCTTTATTATGGATTGAGTGTAACCAATCTAAGAGAACACAGAGGGTTTTCTCATGCAAATTCAGTTGAGTGTGGTGTCTTGCAGGCCCTAGTTTTGTCGCACCTGGACTACTGCCCAGCTGTGTGGTCATGTGTGGCAAAGGGACAAAGCTAAATTAAAGTTGGTGCAGAACAAGGCAGCATGTATCGCACTTAGATGTACATGGAGTGCAAGTGTCAGTTACATGCATGTCAATCTCTCCTGGCTCAAAGTTGAGGAGAGATTGACTGTATCACTATTGGTCTTTGTGCGAGGTGTTGATGTGTTGAAGGTACCAAACTGTCTGTTCAAGCAGTTGACACACAGTTCGGACACTCATCGCTACAACACAAGACATGCAACCAGAGGTCTCTTCACAGTCCCCAGGTCTAGAACAGAGGCTGGGAAACACACAGTATTAAATAGAGCCATGACTACATGGAACTCTCTGCCACTCCAGGTAACTCAAACTAGCAATAAAAACAGATGAAAAAAAAAACAGATTAAAGAACACCTTACTGCACAAAGGGGACTGTGAAAAGACAAAGCCATTTTAAAGATCTTGTATTGTCATTTGCACTTTATTATGTGTTAGACCTAGATATTGTGTGTATGTACTGATATGTAACCTATTTTTTGACGTTTTAAAATGTACACTACCGTTTTTGATTACAGGCTCAAAATGGCCAGAAACAAAGAACTTTCTTCTGAAACTCGTCAGTCTTTTCTTGTTCTTACAAATGAAGGCTATTCCATGCGAGAAATTGCCAAGAAACTGAAGATCTCCTACAATGCTGTGTACTGGCAGCTTCATTAAATAGTACCCGCAAAATACCAGCCTCAACATCAGTGACGAGGTGACCCCGGAATGCTGGCCTTCTAGGCAGTTGCAAGCAAAGGAAAAAGCCATATCTCAGACTGGCCAAAAAAAGAAAATATTAACCTTTTCACAAGTACCAACACATGAGTATGATCATTCTACAGTGTAGCGTACGATCAGCTTACTTAGAACGACCAGTTTCAAATGACACAACAATCAGCATTTGAGCTTAACCTATTTTCAGAAACATTTTGCACAAACACTGTCCTTTGAAAGTTAACATTTGAACTGGGTGAATCGTTACATCCCTAATAAGAAGCTTTTTGACTGCCACTGTCTACAATCAGTCTTCCAGTTCAACTGGAAGCCCCGGACAAGCACACCTAATTCAACGTGTCAACGAATCATCAAGACCTCAATGAGTTGAATCAGGTGAGTTTGTTGGGGGCTACAACAAAAATGTGTGCTGTTGGGGGTACTTGAGGACTGGAGTTGGGAAACACTGAACTAGGGTGATAAAACCAGCATACAGTACTCCCTTCACTCACTCCTTTGTTTGTGGATTCCAGCTATACATGAAGTGGCCAAATACCAGCATCTCTCCTCCTGGTTCTCCTCTGTGAAGGTCCACTCCTAACAGCAGAGATTCCTGACTGGATAATGTGACCAACACTTCCAAGTTTAGAGGAGGACAGAATCACCCAACTACAGTTTAATGAGCCCGTGACTTCTCAGCTAGGCCTAGGCTAAATGTTCAGTTAGCCTTCACATGATTGGATAATTGACAAAGAATATATGATCCCAAAAAAAACAAGGCCTATGACTTGTTTTTTTTGCCAATCCGCGATTCTGTGAATAATTTTCATAATGCAAAATCAACAATGCCTAGCATATTATGGGAGGGCTTGCAAATTTGACCAATCACTACACTATTTCTGCATAAAACAGTAAAATCATCTCAATGTTATTGCATAAAACTGAACCATCACCATAGTACAAAAAGAGGGCTCCCAATTTCAACCAATCATTGCACATTTACTGCATAATATGGTTCAATCAAGCGACACATCAACAAACAACCCACCTCAGCATAATTTGGCTACAAATTTGGTAAAATCCTGGCGTACTGCCATGCAAAATGTCAGAATTGGCACAGCAAAATCAAGTATTTTGCCTGCAAATATCACAACAAATCCCAGTGAAAAGCAGTAGAAAAGCAATTAAAAGCCTTCTATGATCAGTGGTCTGAAGTTGGGAGTCTGGGAGGGTCAGTAGCACCATTATTGGAGTAAAGGACACAACCTGGAATGCTGAGAGATATCAAATCACCTTAGAGGGGAAGGAGAGGGGGAGGCTGCCATTGTACAAGGCTGATTCCATTCATCACCCACAGCAGCTCCACACTGGTGTCAAAGAGGAGTACACCAACACCATCACAGTGAGAAACACCTCATATAGACAGGTTTAGATCAACATGGCAGCGAATGACACATCGCCCTGTTTCTAGCTCCTAGACAACTTTGCTGTAGTTTTACTTTGTTATTTCTTACATTATTTGCTCATAAGGTTTTTGAATTATTACCTACAGCCGGAAATAACATTTGGATGTTAGATCGCCAGTCACTCACCAGAAAAATTGACTTCCCTGGCCTGGATCCTTTGTTTGAACTTCCCGAGCTCTATTCAACCTGGGGGCTGCACCAAAACGTTGACGCCGGAGAAGAGGTAGAAGGAGTAGGACCCTAGTCAAAGTCAGGCGGTGTGTATACCATCCACCGCTTCAGAGTATATTACTTTCTAGTTCAGTCCCAGGATAATAAAGGAGACAAGCTCAGGGTGAGGATCTCCTTCCAGAGAGACTGTAACATACTCTGTTTTACGGAATCATGGCTCTCTACGAATATATTATCCCCGTCCATTCATCCAGCGGGGTTCTCCATCCATTGAACGGACAGGAAGAAAGAACTCTCCAGGAAAAAAAATTGAGTTTTCTAATGACACAACAGTGGTAGGCCTGATTACCAACAATGATGAAACCCTGGTGGAGTGATGCCAGGAAAATAACCTCTCACTCAATGTCAAAAAAACTAAGGAGATGATCATGGACAACAGAAAACAACAGAGATAGCACGCCTCCATCAACATCAACAGGGCCACAGTGGAGAGGTTCAAAAGCTTCAAGTTCCTCGGTGTACACATCATGTCAGTCTGGTACGGTAATTGCAGCATCCGCAACCGCATGGCTCTCCAGAGGGTGGTGTGGTCAGCCTAACGCATCACCGGGGGCACACTGCCTACCCTACAGGACATCTACAGTGTCACAGGAAGGCCAAACAGATCATCAAGGACCTCATACATGCGAGCCATAGCCTGTTCACCCCAAAACCATCTAGAAGGCGGAGACAGTACAGGTACATCAAAGCTGGGACCGAGAGACTGAAAAACAACTTCTATCTCCAGGCCATCAGACTGTTAAACAGTCATCACTAGCCAGCCTCCACCCAGTACCCTGCCCTGAACCTTAGAGACTGCTGCCCTATTTACATAGTCATTGAACACTGGTCACTTTAATAATGTTTATATACTGTTTTACCCACTTTTATATATATATATATATATATATATATATATATATATATATACTGTATTCCAGTCATGGCTCATCATATATACAGTTGAAGTTTACATACACCTTAGCAAAATACAGTTAAACTCAGTGTTTCACAATTCCTGACATGTAATCCACCACTTTATTTTAAGAATGTGAAATGTCAGAATAATAGTAGAGGGAATGATTTATTTCAGCTTTTATTTATTTCATCACATTCCCAGTGGGAAATAAGTTTACATACACTCAATTAGTAATACCTTGACTTTGTTGTCCTTCAGCCATTTTGTCACAACTTTGGAAGTATGCTTGGGGTCATTGTCCATTTGGAAGACCCATTTGCAACCAAGCTTTAACTTCCTGACTGATGTCTTGAGATGTTGCTTCAATATATCCATATAATTGTCCTCCTCACAATGCCATCTATTTTGTGAAGTGCACCAGTCCCTCCTGCAGAAAAGCACCCCCACAACATGATGCTGCCACTCCCATGCTTCATGGTTGGGTGTTCTTCGGCTTGCAAGCCTCCCCCTTTTTCCTCCAAACATAACGATGGTCAATATGGCCAAACAGTTCTATTTTTGTTTCATCAGACCAGAGAACATTTCTCCAAAAAGTACAATCTTGGTCCCCATGTGCAGTTGCAAACCGTAGTCTGGCTTTTTTATGACGGTTTTGGAGCAGTGGCTTCTTCCTTGCTGAGTAGCCTTTCGGGTTATGTCGATATAGGACTTGTTTTACTGTGGATATAGATACTTTGTACCCGTTTCCTCCAGCATCTCCACAAGGTCCTTTGCTGTTGTTCTGGGATTGATCTGCACTTTTCACACCACAGTACATTCATCTCTAGGAGAAAGAACGCGTCTGCTTCCAGAGTGGTAGGATGGCTGGTTGGTCCCATGGTGTTTATACTTGCGTACTATTGTTTGTAAAGATGAACGTGGTACCTTCAGATATTTAGAAATTGCTCCCAATGATGACCCAGACTTGTGGAAGTTACTTTTTTTTCTGGTGTCTTGGCTGATTTCTTTTGATTTTCCCATGATGTCAAGCAAAGAGGCATTGAGTGTGAAGGTAGGCCTTGAAATACATCCACAGGTACACCTCCAATTGGCTCAAATGATGTCAATTGGCCTATCAGAAGCTTCTAAAGCCATGACACCATTTTCTGGAATTTTCCAAGCTGTTTAAAGTCACAGTCAACTTAGTGTATGTAAACTTCTGACCCACTGGAATTGTGATACAGTGAATTATAAGTAAATAATCTGTCTGTAAACAATTGTTGGAAAAAATTACTTGTGTCATGCACAAAGTAGATGTCCTAACCGACTTGCCAAAACTATAGTTTGTTAACAAGAAATTTGTGGAGTGGTTGAAAAACAAGATTTAATGAATCCAATCCAAGTGTATGTAAACTTTCGATTTCAACTGTAACTACTGCTATCCACACCTTTTCTATTCATATCCTGACCATTTATGGGGCAGCAGGGTAGCCTAGTGGTTAGAGCATTGGACTAGTAACCGGAAGGTTGCAAGTTCAAACCCCTGACCTGACAAGGTAAAAATCTGTCGTTCTGCCCCTGAACAGGCAGTTAACCCACTGTTCCTAGACTGTCATTGAAAATACAAATTTGTTCTTAACTGACTTGCCTGGTTAAATAAAAAGGTAAAAAAAATATCTTTTTACACACCATAATACACTAAATGCACAAAACATTAGGAACACATTCCTAATATTGAGTTTCCCCCCTTTTTGCCTTCAGAACAGCCTCAATTTACCGGGCATGGAATTTAGAAGGTGTCAAAATCTTTCCACAGGGATGATGGACCATGTTGACTCCAATGCTTCTCACAGTTCTGTTAAGTAAGCTGATGTCCTGAGAGTGGTGGATCATTCTTGATACACACAGGAAACTGTTGATCATGAAAAACCCAACAGCTTTGCTGTTGACACACTCAATCCGATGTGACTAGCACCTACTGCCATACCCCGTTCAAATGCACTTAAATATTTTGTCTTGCTTATTCACCTTCTGAATGGCACACATACACAATCCAAATCTCAATTGTCTCAAGGCTTAAAAATCATTCTTTAACCTGTCTCCTCCCTTTCATCTGGATTTAACAAGTGACCCCAATAACAGTTCATAGTTTTCACCTGGATTCACCTGGTCAGTCTGTGTCATGGAAAGAGCAGGTGTTCATTATGTTTGGTACACTCGTTGTATGTATATATTTATATACATTATGTGTTTATATATTTATATTCCAGTCTCTGACATTGCTAGTTCTGATATTTCTGAATTTCTATATTTACATTTACATTTTCTGGATTATGTGTGTATTTATTTTTTATTTTTTTTAATTGCTAGGTATTACTGAACTGTTGGAGCTACACTTGCAATAACATTTGCAAATCTGTGTATGCGACCATGATTTCATTTGTTTGGAGTACACAGGTCACACACTTAGCTCCCCTCCAGGTCGGGCATTAAATCAAATCACATTTTATTTGTCACATACACATGGTTAGCAGATGTTAATGTGAGTGTCATGAAATGCTTGTGCTTCTAGTTCCGACAATGCAGTAATAACCAACGAGTAATCTAACCTAACAATTTCACAACAACTACCTTATACACACACAAGTGTAAAGGGATGAAGAATATGTACATGAAGATATATGAATGAGTGATGGTACAGAACGGCATAGGCAAGATGCAGTAGATGGTATCGAGTACAGTATATACATATGAGATTAGTAATGTAGGGTATGCAAACATATAAAAGTGGCATTGTTTAAAGTGGCTAGTGATACATGTATTACATAAAGATGGCCAGATGGAGTAGATGGTATAGAGTACAGTATATACATATGAGATGAGTATGTAAACATTATATTAAGTGGCATTGTTTAAAGTGGCTAGTGATACATTTTTTACATCCATTTTTCCATTATTAAAGTGGCTGGAGTTGAGTCAGTATGTTGGCAGCCACTTAATGTTATTGGTGGCTGTTTAACAGTCTGATGGCCTTGAGATTCAGTCTCTCGGTCCCTGCTTTGATGCACCTGTACTGACCTCGCCTTCTGGATGATAGCGGGGTGAACAGGCAGTGGCTCGGGTGGTTGTTGTCCTTGATGATCTTTATGGCCTTCCTATGACATCAGGTGGTGTAGGTTTCCTGGAGGGCAGGTAGTTTGCCCCCGGTGATGCGTTGTGCAGTCCTCACTACCCTCTGGAGAGCCTTACGGTTGTGGGCGGAGCAGTTGCCGTACCAGGCGGTGATACAACCCGACAGGATGCTCTCGATTGTGCATCTGTAAAAGTTTGTGAGTGCTTTTGGTGACAAGCCAAATTTCTTCAGCTTCCTGAGGTTGAAGAGGCGCTGCTGCACCTTCTTCACCATGCTGTCTGTGTGGGTGGACCAATTCAGTTTGTCCGTGATGTGTAAGCCGAGGAACTTAAAACTTACTACCCTCTCCACTACTGTCCCGTCAATGAAGATAGGTGGGGTGCTCTCTCTCCTGTTTCCTGAAGTCTACGATCATCTCCTTTGTTTTTTTGACATTGAGTGTGAGGTTATTTTCCTGACACCACACTCCGAGGGCACTCACCTCCTCCCTGTAGGCCGTCTCGTCGTTGTTGGTAATCAAGCTTACCACTGTAGTGTCGTCTGCAAACTTGATGATTGAGTTGGAGGCGTGCATGGTCACGCAGTCGTGGGTGAACAGGGAGTACAGGAGAGGGCTCAGAACGCACCCTTGTGGGGCCCCAGTGTTGAGGATCAGTGGGGTGGAGATGCTGTTACCTAACCTCACCACCTGGGGATGGCCCGTTAGGAAGTCCAGTACCCAGTTGCACAGGGCGGGGGGGTCGAGACCCAGGGTCTCGAGCTTGATGACGAGTTTGGAGGGTACTATGGTGTTAAATGCTGAGCTGTAGTCGATGAACAGCATTCTCACATAGGTATTCCTCTTGTCCAGGTGGGTTAGGGCAGTGTGCAGTGTGGTTGCAATTGCAACATCTGTGGACCTTTTGGGGTAGTAAGCAACTTGGAGTGAGTCTAGGGATAGAGTGGGGTGGAGGTGATATGGTCCTTGACTAGTCTCTCAAAGCACTTCATGATGACGGAAGTGAGTGCTACGGGGCGGTAGTCGTTTAGCTCAGTTACCTTAGCTTTCTTGGGAACAGGAACAATGGTGGCCCTCTTGAAGCATGTGGGAACAGCAGACTGGGATAAGGATTGATTGAATATGTCCATTAACACACCAGCCAGCTGGTCTGCGCATGCTCTGAGGACGCGGCTGGGGATGCCGTCTGGGCCTGCAGCCTTGCGAGGGTTAACACGTTTAAATGTTTTACTCACGTTGGCTGCAGTGAAGGCGAGTCCGCAGGTTTTGGTAGCGGGCCGTGTCAGTAGCACTGTATTGTCCTCAAAGCTGGGAGCAAGACATCCTGGTCCGCGACGGGGCTGGTTTTCTTTTTGTAATCCGTGATTGACTGTAGACCCTGCCACATACCTCTTAGGTCTGAGCCGTTGAATTGTGACTCTACTTTGTCTCTATACTGATGCTTAGCTTGTTTGATTGCCTTGCAGAGGGAATAGCTACACTGTTTGTATTCGGTCATGTTTCCTTGCCCTGATTAAAAGCAGTGGTTCGCGCTTTCAGTTTTGCGTGAATGCTGCCCTCAATCCACGATTTCTGGTTTGGGAATGTTTTAATAGTTGCTGTGGGTACGACATCACCGATGCACTTGCTAATAAACTCGTTCACCGAATCAGCGTATTCATCAATGTTGTTGTTTGACGCAATACGGAACATATCCCAATCCACATGATCGAAGCAATCTTGAAGTGTGGAATCAGATTGGTCAGACCAGCGTTGAACAGACCTGAGTGCGGGAGCTTCCTGTTTTAGTCTCTGTCTATAGGCAGGGAGCAACAAAATGGAGTCGTGGTCAGCTTTTCCGAAAGGAGGGCGGGGGAGAGCCTTATATGCGTTGCGGAAGTTAGAATAACAATGGATCTAGGGTTTTTCCAGCCCTGATAGCACAATCGATATGCTGATAGAATTTAGGGAGTCTTGTTTTCAGATTAGCCTTGATAATTAAAATCCCCAACGACAATGAATGCAGCCTCAGGATACGTGGTTTCCAGTTTACATAGAGTCAAATAAAGTTCGTTCAGGGCCATCGATGTGTCTGCTTGGGGGGGGGGGAATATATGCGGCTGTGATTATAATCGAAGAGAATTCTCTTGGTAGATAATGCGGTCGACATTTGATTGTGAGGAATTCTAAGTCAGGTGAACAGAAGGACTTTAGTTCCTGTATGTTGTTATGATCACACCACGTCTCGTTAATCATAAGGCATACCCCCCGCCCCTCTTCTTACCAGAAAGATGCTTGTTTCTGTCTGCGCGATGCGTGAAGAAACCAGGTCGCTGTACCGACTCTGATAGCGTCTCGAGTGAGCCATGTTTCCATGAATCAAAGAATGTTACAGTCTCTTATGTCTCTCTGGAATGCTACCCTTGCTCGGATTTCATCAACCTTGTTGTCAAGAGACTGGACATTGGCGAGTAGTATGCTCAGGAGCGGTGCGCGATGTGCCCATCTCCAGAAGACCACTTCTCTGCCCCTTTTACTGAGTCGTTGTTTTGGTTCGCCGGCTGGGATCCAATCCATTGTCCTGGGTGGTGGACAAAACAGAGGATCCGGTTCGGGAAAGTCGTATTCCTGGTCGTAATGATGGCGAGTTGATGTTGCTCTTAAATCCAGTAGTTCCTCCCGACTGTATGTAATAAAACCTAAGATTACCTGGGGTACCAATGTAAGAAATAACAAATAAAAAAAACAAAATACTGCATAGTTTACTAGGAACGTGATTCGAGGCGGCCATCTCTGTCGGCGCCGGAAGTAAGAGTAAAAGACACTCACAGACACTCACATTCCCTAGCTCAACACTATTTAAAATAGAACGGTATAATGTGTGTAACATGGACAGGCAAGAACAACAGGTGTGAACCCAAGGGTGACGGACAGCACGCCCTGAAGACAACTTTGCAATTCTCACATGGACACATGAGAAACACTGAACATATTCCAAATGTCTTCCCAAAACTGTTGCACAAGCCAGCTTGTGTACAGTTAAAATAAGTCACTGGTCGGGTGATGTGAAAGCCTGAGGCACCTTGTAGTACATGTGCTGTGTTTCTGTTCATGTCTCATATGGGTTAAAGGCAGATCTGAGGCTCTCTGAAACAGCCGAGCAAACACAGGGTTATGGCTAGGATCCATGTCCACAGCCATTTCCCACATCATGCCACTGTGACTGCTCTGGACTGGGAAAACACAGGAGACTGCTAGCTGTGTTCCCAGAATGAGTGTTTGCAGAGTTCCCATGAGTAAGTAGACAGTAATAGGACTCCCTGAAGGCCCATGTTTAACCTTCAGGTTACAAGTGGCTGCCACTCCATGACCCATCCCCCTCTAGTCTCTCCCTGCTATCAACACCTCTCTCACTCACGCTATATATCCACCACAGCAAAAACTAACTGCTCTCTCACATTAAGACCCTTGCATTTATCATAGCACCTCAGACCCAGCTGGCTTTAACAAACATTAAGTGGCAATCAGTCATCATAATGGTGGATGGGTCCTGAACTAAGCACATGGCTGTTGAGAGGGGGGTGGGTTGGGTGAGGGTTGAAGTTTATTTACATTCCTTATTTTTACGACTAGAACGAATTGCATGACCTAATTTGTGATCCACTTCACACACACACAAGCAAGTGTGTACACATGCGCACACACGTAAACAAACACTCACCCAGGTACTAAGCCCCAGAAATAAAGAAGAAAAATCAGTGTAATGCTGAGAAAAGGCCCCTGGGATTATATGATGAATGTGATTAGAAGCATGTGCTAGAGCGGGGCCAGGGTGGGTTGTGCTGTGCAAAGATACAACAGTGTGATGAATTTCTTATTTTATTTTTCTCAGAGCCGGATCACTAATCTGTAACAGGTTGTGCATTGCACTCACATTGTGAAGCTTCAGTGCACAGAAGCATTATTTTTCTTTCTTTGCTTTGTGCCCCTCAGCTGCTGGAACAGCATATCAAGAACGTCCTTCCACTGTAGCTAAAAACAGCCATGAAATGTTGTTTACTTTAGGCATTATATTATCACTTTTAACGTTAGTCAAATATCCGAATATTTGAATATTTGTGTGAATTTACATGTCTGTGAATGAAAAATGCATATAGGCCTATTTTAACACTGAAAAGGCTTTTTCTAAATTAAATGAAAATACCCATGTGACATTGTTACATAAAGGATATACCATGACATTTCAAATGATTAATCAAATAAAACAAAACTTTTCAATGTAGTTTAGCAAAATGAGAAGGAGTAGGGTACAACGAGCAACCAACAGGTAGAATGTTGTTTTATCTGAATGGGGTTTGGGCATGGCCGGGGGAAGAAGTATTTTTCTCCACTCATACAAGAGTAATAAAGGCCTAGTGCATTAATTTAGTAAAAATAAATAATGGGTTGGGGAGAAAGCGCACCATGTAGCCTCAGTTAGCCTAGCTAGCTATAGCCAGCTAGTTTAGCTAGCTTCTCTAGGCTGCTCCAGTCTAGACAGGCACCGTTATATGGGACAATAAATAACATTGTGTCTGCTACAAGTTAGCTAGTCTTGGCTGTAGCCGAGTTGCCTTGGCTAGTGGCTACAGTGTCTGTCTCTCCCTCCATCTGCTCACTCCTATCTCACACATACTGGTCCATCCACAGCTGCAGCAATAGAGCGCCAGCCTCTCCCCCAATTAAGATATATTGGAATATATGCATATTCGACCATAACATCTGACCAAAATTCATGATATTATTCGAATAGTGAAATTAGTCAAAGCACAATATAGATATTTACACTGTACTATTGGCATTGAGAATACCACTATAGAAACATCCATTTACAGTTCATATCCAAGGGACCTCATCCATTAACAGACACAAAATGAAATGTACATCTCCCAATGGGATACTAGAAGTGGGTAGCTGGAGTGTGTATTTGAGGTATTGATGTAACACCGTTCTCTACCACAGAGCCAAACTCTTTGTGACAGCGTCATACAGGCAGCTCATTGTCAAGGATTCTATACCCAGAATTCTGTTGCCAGCTGTTGTTTTTATGGATCAGACCAAAAGAAAACACAGGGACAAGGTCATCAGTAGAGGCAGGCTTTTCTTCTCCTCGCAAATGTGCCACAGATGGGGAAATCAACACGTTTCCAAATGAACTAGGTAACATAATTCACCTTGTTTAAAGAAGATATCCAATGTTCTGTCTTCTCATTCGGAGAGGAACCCCCTCTGACTGTTTGTTGCAAAAAGCTGAATATATCTGCTGTAGTTCTACATTTGCTGTTTGTGTTGTCTCCTGTAGCATATCCATGGTTGGGATGGCTATCCTATTGCACTTCAGTGATACAGTATCTAGGCTATGTAGTCCCAAATAGGTTGATGTTGACGCCATATTTTGACAAAAAAGTAGGCACTGACCAATGTGCACTAGTAACATAAAGTATGACCTAGAATTAACTACCTGTACACACAACTATTGTATAGGTTAAGTCACCGCTTCCCAAACTATGGATCACAAACCCAATGTGGGGTTGCCTGATTTGAAGACGGGGTCATGAGGGAAACTCTGAAAGAAATGAAATGCAATCACACTTGGGTTACGTCAGTAACCTCTGGCAGCCGCTAGATGTGGTAAACATCTCAAATAAACAGAGTGGTTTGTTTTTTTTCCCTACAAATGTGGCTCTAACATTTGGACCATTTAAGCTAAAAAATATTATGACCCCATCACTGAAAGACTCTCAGGAACACGTACATGTCTTCTGGTTCCCTCTACCAGCTCACAAGCTGTGCAGGTCTCATTAGAACAGAGTGGACAAGACCAGGCACTAAATCAGACTGGGGGAAAAAGATCATCATCAATGATGAAGTTCTTTTCTACACAGAAGAGCATACAACATGATGATCACCTGATGAGGGAAACTCTGAAAGAAATGAAATGCAATCACACTTGGGTTACGTCAGTAACCTCTGGCAGCCGCTAGATGTGGTAAACATCTCAAATAAACAGAGTGGTTTGTTTTTTTTCCCTACAAATGTGGCTCTAACATTTGGACCATTTAAGCTAAAAAATATTATGACCCCATCACTGAAAGACTCTCAGGAACACGTACATGTCTTCTGGTTCCCTCTACCAGCTCACAAGCTGTGCAGGTCTCATTAGAACAGAGTGGACAAGACCAGGCACTAAATCAGACTGGGGGAAAAAGATCATCATCAATGATGAAGTTCTTTTCTACACAGAAGAGCATACAACATGATGATCACCTGATGATCTATACAACATGATGATCACCTGATGATCTATACAACATGATGATCACCTGATGATCTATACAACATGATGATCACCTGATGATCTATACAACATGATGATCACCTGATGATCTATACAACATGATGATCACCTGATGATCCATACAACATGATGATCACCTGATGATCTATACAACATGATGATCACCTGATGATCTATACAACATGATGATCACCTGATGATCTATACAACATGATGATCACCTGATGATCTATACAACATGATGATCACCTGATGATCTATACAACATGATGATCACCTGATGATCTATACAACATGATGATCACCTGATGATCTATACAACATGATGATCACCTGATGATCTATACAACATGATGATCACCTGATGATCTATACAACATGATGATCACCTGATGATCTATACAACATGATGATCACCTGATGATCTATACAACATGATGATCACCTGATGATCTATACAACATGATGATCACCTGATGATCTATACAACATGATGATCACCTGATGATCTATACAACATGATGATCGCCTGATGATCTATACAACATGATGATCGCCTGATGATCTATACAACATGATGATCACCTGATGATCTATACAACATGATGATCACCTGATGATCTATACAACATGATGATCACCTGATGATCTATACAACATGATGATCACCTGATGATCTATACAACATGATGATCACCTGATGATCTATACAACATGATGATCGCCTGATGATCTATACAACATGATGATCACCTGATGATCTATACAACATGATGATCACCTGATGATCTATACAACATGATGATCGCCTGATGATCTATACAACATGATGATCGCCTGATGATCTATACAACATGATGATCGCCTGATGATCTATACAACATGGTGATCGCCTGATGATCTATACAACATGATGATCGCCTGATGATCTATACAACATGATGATCACCTGATGATCTATACAACATGATGATCACCTGATGATCTATACAACATGATGATCACCTGATGATCTATACAACATGATGATCACCTGATGATCTATACAACATGATGATCACCTGATGATCTATACAACATGATGATCACCTGATGATCTATACAACATGATGATCGCCTGATGATCTATACAACATGATGATCGCCTGATGATCTATACAACATGATGATCGCCTGATGATCTATACAACATGGTGATCGCCTGATGATCTATACAACATGATGATCGCCTGATGATCTATACAACATGATGATCGCCTGATGATCTATACAACAGGATGATCGCCTGATGATCTATACAACATGATGATCGCCTGATGATCTTTTGAACCTCCCAATACTTTTCTGATGCATTTCAGTCATTTCAAACCATACTTCCTTCAGATTGAAATACTGTCAAAAGTAATGTCAGACTGATTTGTAATAGACTGTAATAGCCCAAATTCAAAAAGTAAACACTGACCGCTGATTGCATCCCTTTTTTCACATGGTGGGGTGGTGATTTTTTAAATATATCAAAATGGGGTGCGGCCAAAAAAAGTTTGGGAACCCCTGGGTTAAGTTATGTACACTAAGCACTTGGAAACCCTGACTCTCCAAAGAAAGGCACAAAGTGTAACAAAGGTTGCCTTGTTTACTTCTTCATAGACTGGATTCAGTTTCCATTTATGTAATAATGAACACACCTCTAACACAGTGGCAGGCACCTCTAACACATTGGCACCCTCAGAGTGAGGGTGAGAGGTTTGAATTTCACACTGTAACACCTGCAGGCTGTGGCCTGAAATGCCCAGCCAGACCCATAACCCCTGACTGGCATCACAACTCAAACCACAACAACAGTCCTGCTGCACAGCACAGCCTGAAACCACTATGGGAGAAAAGGCATAACCACGCTAACACACTCTCAAATGTTGCTTTTTTGTTTGTTCTTTCCCCTCATTTACAAAGCCAACTTTACCACAGGCCACAGAGTTCAGGGAACGTTCCTGTGCTGAGAGAGGATGAGTGCACTGGCTGCCACATTCACTGACTCCTATCTGTAGAGAGGCCCCATTCCCTGTCACACACTCTCTTTGCCACAGTGGTTGTCTAGTTTAAAGAGCTGGAGAGACTGAGCCATCATCTCCACTAGAAAAAAACACTGCTTTACTATGGTCCCTCACACACAGGCCAACAACCCTTTAAATGTGAACACACCCAGGTAAATAGCTGTGTAAATACAGAGAGAAAAATACTGAGTCAACTGCCAACATCTCTTTTTTTCCAGGAGGATTTAAACACACCAAACATATAGCCTGCCACTATGTAGAAAAAGGCAGCCCTTTAAAAAACCCTCTACCCTGCTATCACCTTGTGATAAAACTTACTGGGGAGAGGCTGTCTCATGTCAGCATACACCCACTCTGGAAATGTGCACAGAGAGAGGGAGAGCAGCAACAACTAACCCCATGCAGACAGAGAGAGCCATAAAGTAGCCCTAAGCCCATAATGCAGCGAGACGGAGCAGAATGACAGCACAGAGAGAATGACGTCATTTCAAAAGGTAACCAAAACCACAGGAGACACATCAATGATTAACTGAGGCTAGGCTCAGCGCCGTTAATAAATACAAGGCTGCCTCTATAGTAGTGGCTTGTAGTTACACAACTCTTGTACTTACACTCTTTCTAGCACTTCTCTGTACCAAAATGATCTTCAGATTTAAACAAAGGTTCCTTTAAGGTGAATCAGAGATAGAAGTCCTTCAGGGATTGAGTAATAGATTAGCCAGTATGTTATCCAGCGTAGAGCAGTTCGAGTACCAGTGGTTAAGGGCTCCTACTCCGTGTCTGTCTGCCTTCTCTCTCTCTCTCTCTATCTCTCTAACAGTCTGACACACTGTTGTAGTACAGCCTGCCTCAACTCTGGCCACTCTCCACTATAGCCCCACCCCTCACACACTGCTGCCAGAGAGAGAGCGAGAGAGGAGGGAGGGGACTCTTATATTCTGATTCCACAGAGGTGGGGGAAGAAAGTGAGGTGGACAGGATACATCCACAGAATGGTTCTTTCTACCTGATGCATGAACCAGGCTTAACTAGAATTACCACTCCAAACAATGGAACCATTTAGTAGGGGTTTGAAGAAGGAATAACCTATGCCTGTTTAATTCAATCAAAAAGTCTCTTTGTATTTGACTTGCTACATACATGTACATATCTACTGTATGTCACTGTAATTTGACTAGGCAATATAGTGATATGTCCCCTGAAAGTTCAATATTTCACACACAATATTAGGCACATTATTATAAAATGATATTGGATGGGTTCGGATTACATCCATTAAAAAAAAGATGTTCATATCTAGAAAATTCAGTGGGAAAACTAACTTCTCTGTCCAATTTCTTTGATGAGTATCACTATCAGAGTATTAATTGGAAGTAGTGAACTGGTTAAGAGGAACCACGAGTGTATTTTATATTCATCAGAGGAAGCAGAGGCAGAGTATGAGGCTATCCCTGACATGATGAGGTCATGAAGTGCTCCTAAAATAATACCCAACCCACTACCAAAGACGAGCTAGACATACACAGCTAACACGTCTTGGTGGGAATTGCATTCAGAACTAAGAGACCATTTCATACGCTGAAAAGGGGCCACTGTCTTCTGGTGAAACCGCATACTCCCATGCTAAATAGACATAGTTTGGAGTTGGCTCTCATTTCAATAGCATTAGTAAATGCTGTTATTCTTGCATGAGTGCCTTGGAGAATGCTGAAATGGAATTGAAAATGGACAAATCATATCACTCAGGCATCATATGCTTTTTTTCCTTTATCAAACAAAACAACCATGAGTGTTTGGTAGAAAACAGGTGCATTACATGCAAACACTAAGGAATGGATTCAGTCCAATTTCACACACAAAAAGTTACAGTCTCTGATGTGTAAAAATAACTTTTGAAAGTAGAAAAAGCCATCCTTAAGAACACAGAGAGGTGCAAGGGAGCAGGCTGTTGAGAGGGGGACGCCTGTGTCTAAACTAGTGGGTGTTAATTAAGCCTGTTAACAAATACAAATGATTCTTTATGCCAGAGTGCTAAGGAGGCAGACGGAATGCCAGGTTTAGCCTAGAGGTGTCAGGAATGGAAATGCCAGCTCTGGGCATCTCTGCGAGAAGGTATGAGGCTGAGATTACATTGGTCCCATGAGGACTACTATGGCAAGGCGAGCCTACTTTACAGACGTCTTAATTACAGTCACTGGACACAGTCAGTCAGTCCTGTAGGAGACCGTCTGTTCTGCAGCACATACTGAAGCCAGACAGACAGTGTACCTCTATAGAATGTGTGTAGGACAGTCAGTTAAGTTAGAACAACTGTCATTGCCTATACCAGATGTCCCTAAAGTAAACAGTACTCAGTGCAGAAGGAACCCCTCACCGAGGCTGGGAATATGTGGATCAAACTAGTCAAACAAAAAGTAGACAGAGGTGATTATTAAGGCTCTTTCTGTTGTCTGAGATCCTGTTAATACATTTGAACAGGTCTCTCTAGACTTCAGACTCCTGTCTACATACGCTACTGTATGGAGGGAATGCAGATAAGCAAAAGACTCATTTCACATAACGGTACCTATGAAATAGTAGGCATTAAACATATGCATAAAATATTTGTTTAATCCTTCTGTGCATCACACACCCAGAGGAAGTGTTGACAAGTCACTTTATACAAATGACTTACAAATAGTGAACAAATTACAGCACAGTAATAAGAGTCTGTATTACACATTTTAACCTAATGGGAAAACACCAGATAAGGTCCCTATTGAACTAGTGGGGCTGACAGGACCAATGAGACAAGAGAGATAGGCTAGCTCCTCATTGTTATCACCTCAGTGTTCAGGGATTATTTTATTATATTCAAGACCTCATCATCTTCAGGATAAGGTTTGGGTTTCACCTCCAACCACACAATGTCAACATTTACACTCTTTGCTCCTCCTATGTGACAAAAACTTCAGATATTTTTATCAGTAGAAACACTGGTGATTGATGTTGAGTGACCTTGTCACAGACAGCTGTGTAGAAACCTCTTTTTCTCCCTCTCGCCTTACTTTGACAGGACACACACATCACCATCATTATCATCATCACGGTGTTGAATTTAGAAGGTCTTAGTTGAGTGTGCACTGCATATGAGTAAGTGATAATCATTTGGAAACTTCCAACAATTAACAGCAGGGAATGTTGTGGACGGTCACTTTATTCATGTGAATGTGCATCCAGAGGATAGCCACTCTGACTCAGTGATTCTGACCTCTATAGACAAAGACAGGTACTGCAACATCAATCACATGACCACTTGACCTTTCCAGTATCGATTCAGGAAAGAAAAGCATACATAGATGCATAACGGTATTGAATGATAGATATGTCAGAAATACGGTAGTCGTGACACAGAGACTATGAACCCAAGGTCAACTGTCTACTCCCACGCTCTCTCTCTCTCTCTGTTCTCAGGTTATCTATTGTAAAAACGATACGGCAAACCTTTTACATCACGTCTCAGCTTGTCACAGCCACAGGCACTTTAAACAGAGTGACGGTTTGCCTCTATTCACACAAAGTGTTGAATACTTTAGACCGAATTAGTGTATGTTAAAAACAGAATTTAGAATACGATTTTAACGAAAGTCTACAAGTTACAACTTAAGTAATTAAGTAATTGCTCTCACAGTTCATTTATATTATTGTGACCAGAGATCTTTTTTTCCTCTGGAAAAGTACAGGCAGGAGTGGCACTGTGTCACAATGCTGGGGGTGAATGAAGCATCTTAACCGGAGAGACTGTAGCCAGTAAGTAGCAAGTTGCGTTTGAGTGGCATAAACAGTCATGTACTTGTCAGATGCCTGATGTAAGAGGGAATGTAAGGCCAGTTCACTAGGTTTCCCCTCTAGATGATGAAATCTGTAATTGCTATTTTGAAAATTCACTCAGAAGAGTCATTGAGCTGTACAGTATGAACAATAATAACATCAGTATGGTGGCATTGCATAGCCTGTCACAAGCTATTGAAGCCAAATAGTCCATCTTCCCAACAGCATTAATATATAATCTAGCATTATAAAACAGTAATTCCCTGACCAGAAGCCTTATTACACCACCAATAATGCCTCTGTATCTCCTAGGGAGGGGTAGGGTGTGGGCCGTGCGTGCCCTCTGGCAGATTGGCAATCCCACTGCTCCATCCCAGGATGTGTTGTAAAAGAAGGTTTGTGATAATCTGTGTGACTCACTACACGACATGTCCTTGCATTAGAATACTGAGTCCATGCACGCTCCTCTGTCTCATACACTATGTCACTATCTTTACTCATCAGTCTAACCTCCCTCTCTTTCTCCAGACCTGTCTGTCATGTGCTCACCATATCAGCTGTGTGCAACATCTTTTTCTCTCCTAAACCTGCTTTATCCCTCCTCGTTCTCTGTCTCTCCCTCTCTTTCTCATCCTCTATAGAGCATCTGAATTTGTGACATAATCACAACTGTGCAATATTGAATAATCATGATTAACAAAACGTTTATTGAGTTGATAGTCAAACTCCTTCAGCATCTCTCTTTGTCAGTATTGAGAATCTATGTTCTAGACTAGAACAAGCACCTGTTCAATATTCAGATGGGGCTTTGGGGAGAGAACAACTCCTGTGCTCCTCAGGTGGCCCTTCATGTCCATATCAAAGGCAACAGCAGCTCACTTTCATGTCTCCTCTATTTCAATCCCTCTGATGGCATGCAACAACATCGCCTGTCCTCCTCACGTCAATAGAGAGAGAAATGAATTAATTGAGCAAATCACTCCGCTATCTCATGGCCAGTGATCTGATACTGTATCACAGTAGTTATTATTAGTAGGTCCAAGAGTTTTACCTGACCATGTGACTGACTTGACCAAGGAAAACTCCTGGCTCTAGTTATGTACTAAAAAAGATTGTTTTGGAATGTTATTTTGAATAATGTTTCTTTTAAGAATGGAATCCACATTAGGGGAAACAGCGTCACTGTCCGACCCCAGCACCTTTCCCACTGGGCACAGATGAAAATTCAACATCTATTCCACATTGGTTCAATGTACAGCACTTTCGTTGAAAGGACTTGGACGCAATGTTGATTCAACCGGTGTGTGCCCAGTGGGTTGTTATGTTTTTTTTTGTGGACAAAACGGAGTTAAGGTGTGTCTAACAGCATGGTGAAAAAATGCAGTACATTGCACATGCAATTATGTCAGAGGGAATAAAACTGTTTGTTGTTTGTATCCCAGACGGACGTTCCAGTTTCACCATTAAGGATTCCAGCTTGAAAGGAGTCCTGAATATAGACTACATCACCAAAAGTATGTGGACACCACTTCAAATCAGTGCATTCTGCTATTTCAGCCACACCTGTTGCTGACAGGTGTATAAAATCGAGCACACAGCCATGCAATCTCCATAGACAAAGAATGGCAGTAGAATGGCCTTATTGAAGAGCTCAGTGACTTTCAACGTGGCACCGTCATAGGATGCCAACTTTCCAAAAAGTCAGTTCGACACATTTCTGCCCTGCTAGAGCTGCCCTGGTCAACTGTAAGTGCTGTTACTGTGAAGTGGAAAAGTCTGGGAGCAACAACGGCTCAGGCGCAAAGTGGTAGGCCACACAAGCTTACAGAACGGGACCAGCGTTCTCTGGAGTGATGAATCAGGCTTCACCATCTGGCCGATGGATGAATCTGGGTTTTGCGGATGCCAGAAGAACGCTACCTGCACAAATGCATAGTGTCAACTGTAAAGTGTCACGCCCTGATCTGTTTCACCTGTTCCTGTGATTGTCGCTTATTTTCCCCAGTGTATTTATCCCTGTGTTTCCTGTCTCTCTGTGCCAGTTCGTCTTGTATGTTTATGTCAAGTTAACCAGCAGTTTTTCCCGTAATCCTTTTGCTATTCTCCTTTTTCCAGTCCTCCCGGTTTTGACCGTTGCCTGTTTCCGGACTCTGTACCCGCCTGCCTGACCATTCTGCCTGCCTTGACCACGAGCCTGTCTGCCACTCTGTACCTCCTGGACTCTGATCTTGTTTTGACCGTTTTTCCTGTCCACGACCATTCTCTTGCCTACCCCTTTGGATTAATAAACATTTTAAGACTCCAACCATCTGCCTCCTGTGCCTGCATCTGGGTCTCACCTTGTGTCATGATATAAAGTTTGGTGGAGGCGGAATAATGGGGAGGTTTTTCATGGTTCGGACTAGGCCCCTTAGTTCCAGTGAAAGATTTTCACATTTTAAACACTTAAACAATCTGTGTAAATCTTTCCATGTTGGTTGGTTGTGTGGGGCTGCTGAGGTTGGTGGGGGCTTGCAAGGGACTGCTGGGGTTCAGGGGAAGTCAAGGCTTATGAGAGGGTCTGCTGAACCCAGGAAGCCAGCTGGAAGTCTCTAATACAAGCCTGTACTCTGGGGGCCTGAAATAAAACACTAGTTAACTCTGAGTAGTGAAAATAAATGACTAAGTGCCTTTATTCAGCACAACATCCTTCTGATGTGTAGTCTGGAGCAAAACGACAGCAAAACACAGTCCTAAAAAGGTTAATGAAATTAAGAAATCTCCGTAAAGGATGAAGTACAACATATTGATTCTTCTGCTGGTGTTCAGCTTGTAAAATAGTAATTCGATTGTGCTTTAGAATAATGGGCCTGAGAAGCCAACACACTGAGCAGGCATAATTGGGTAATATTTGGTTGAGACATTAATCAATAAGATTACAACCTATATTCAGCCACTCAAAAAGTCCGATGTGTTATATCACTATGCTTTCAACCATCTAAAAGCACAACCAAATCCCAATGGAAAAACTATGTCTGATTTTTGGTTTAGTTGTCACCCAATGTCTATCATTGCGCTATCAACCATTTAAAAAGGTACAGCAAAGTTCAAAAAGGAATACAATGCCAGATATTTTGCTTATTTATACAACATATTAATGTGTTATTCCTGTGCTTCATCAAATAGTAGAACCAAATGACCTGGATAGCGGTTGAGATTACATTAAAAGTACAGGGTTCAGTGCTTAATTTGTAGGTGCTGAAACAAAATGTGAGCGCGAGAGGGGGGTGCCCTGGGGAGTTCTGAGGTACCGGAACGTATGATAAAAAAAAGAAATCACCTTTATAATAAGGCATTGCATGCATATCATTGCATTTGCGTTGTGGCATATGGCAATAGAGCAGAGGCACTTTACACATGGGGGTAAATTTTGTAGCCTAGGGTCTCGGAACAATGTGGCATTTTATAAACGCATTTCATACAATTCTACATAATTTTACTTGACTAGAGAATTTGGCAGAAACTTTTTTAATACCGCACAAATTATCGAAATGATAGGATACTTTGGCACTGACAAACTGAGAATCTGACTGAGATCAATAAAAACGACATTGAATCCATCAATAGTATAGGCCTAGGTGTGTGGAAACACATATAGCAGGCTACATACAATATGAGGAGAAAATTATAGTCCTAAACATCCTTTCCCAATGATGCGCAGATGCGTTCTTGCCAAAAGCCTATATCTCACTCTTGTTTAACTTGATAAAAAATATTTGGAAGTTGATCAAATATGTTGTTAGCCTATATCAGGTAGATTAGAGGCTTCTCTTTTCAGCAGGAGCCATTTGGTTTCCAAACTGTTTTCCCGCGCGTTCCCGACAGTAGGCTATTCCTTGTTATTGGGCTACACACAATCCACAGCTAAGCCATTTAAGAAAAATAAGATACTGATCTTATGTGGCTACATTATGGTCATTTCCATGGTGTAGTAGGCTATTCTGAATTAGTTCCTTTCTTTCTGAACAGATACCAGTTATTCTAACTTCGGAAACGTTTTTTTTCACATTTTCAGGGGTTCTGTAGCTCCTCCAGAACTCATCGGCTATGATTCAATAAATAAATAAATAATGAACTGCAATGCCAGAGTGATGAGTTGCAGGCTCATGTCTTCCGTTGAAATAGGTCCCAGAACGACACAGTCCAAAACGGAGACGCCCCCCCGGACCCTGTTCCGGCAGGATTCGGTGTTGTTCCGAAAATCTCCCCTGCTAGAACCCCCTCCCTCCCTTCGCGTTCCTCATTGCTAAGACTTGCTTGCTAGTTTAGATTTCTGCTCTTCACTCCATTGTCAGTTTAGCCTACATTTCACTTATCTTAGTATCAGAAAGCATTTTTGTCTGCAGTTTTCAGTTTGTCTAACGTTATTTGTTTCAAGTGTAGCCTCGAAACCATAATGACTTGGAGAAGATCTGCAAAGAGGAGTGGGACAAAATCCCTCCTGATGTTTGCAAACCTGGTGGCCAACTACGAGAAACGTCTGACCTCTGACCTAAGTCATGTTTTGCAGAGTGGGTCAAATACTTATTTCCCTCATTAAAATGCAAATCAATGTATAACATTTTTGACATGCGTTTTTCTGGATTTTTTTGTTGTTATTCTGTCTCTCACTGTTCAAATAAACCTACCATTAAAATTATAGACTGATCATTTCTTTGTCAGTGGGAAAACGTACAAAATCAGCAGGGGATCAAATATTTTTTTCCCTCACTGTATTTATTTTGCTCCTTTGCACCCCATTATTTATATCTCTACTTTGCACATTCTTCCACTGCAAATCTACCATTCCAGTGTTTTACTTGCTATATTGTATTTACTTCGCCACCATGGCCTTTTTTTGCCTTTACCTCCATTATCTCACCTAATTTGCACACATTGTATATAAACTTATTTTTCTACTGTATTATTGACTGTATGTTTGTTTTACTCAATGTGGAACTCTGTGTTGTTGTATGTGTCAAACTGCTTTGCTTAATCTTGGCCAGGTCGCAATTGTAAATGAGAACTTGTTCTCAACTTGCCTACCTGGTTAAATAAAATAAAATTAGTGGCACAGATGGAACAATCTGAGCAGTAGATACATATCCTTCAAATATTGTCACGCCCTGGCCATAGAGAGGCTTTTATTCTCTATTTTGGTAGGCCAGGGTGTGACTAGGGTGGGCATTCTAGTTTCTTTATTTGTATGTTTTCTATTTCTTTGTTTTTGGCCGAGTGTGGTTCCCAATCAGAGGCAGCTGTCTATCGTTGTCTCTGATTGGGAATCATACTTAGGTAGCCTTTTCCACACTTGTGTTTTGTGGGTAGTTATTTTCTGTTTAGCTGTTTTGTTGCCTGACAGAACTGTGCCCTTTCGTTTTTTCTACTTTGTTATTTTGTTGCGGTGTTTAGTTAATTAAATATCATGAACGCCTACCACTCTGCACCTTGGTCTCCTTCTTCAACCCACGAAAGCTGTAACAGAACTACCCACCACCAAAAGACCAAGCAGCGTGGCCAGGAGGAGCAGGGATCCTGGGCCCGGGAGAAGAGTGAGTGGAGGACCTCATGGACATGGGAGGAGGTTATGGCAGGGGACAAGATCCTGCCATGGAAACAGGCGGAAACAGCAAGGGAGGAACGGCGGTGATACCATGAGTCAAGGCAATGAGGCAAGCACAAGAGGGAGCCCCAAAATAGTTTGGGGGGAGGGCACACGGGGAGAATATCAGAGTCAGGGTTCAGACCTGAGCCAACTTACTGTGGGGAGCGAGTGACCGGTCAAGCACCATGCTATCCGGTTCTGTGCACCATGCCTTCAGTGCGCATCCACAGCGACAGTCCCCGGTCCGGAGCCTCCAGCGACGGTCCCCGGTCTGGAGCTTCCACCTGTGTTTTGTGGGTAGTTATTTTCTGTTTAGCTGTTTTGTTGCAGTTTTCAGTTAATTAAATATCATGAGCGCCTACCACGCTGCGCTTTGGTCCGATCCTCATTCCGACGAGAGGTAACAAATATTGATATTTGGTTGCATTGAAATGTGGTTACCATGATGATATAATACTGTGGTTGAAACTTCACCCTCAAAACAACAGTTTTTAAAAAATCCAATGTATTTTCCAAGTCAAGTTGACAAATTACATTGAAACAACTTTCATTCAAACAGTTTGTGCCCAGTGGGAATGTTCAATTTTCAACAACTGTTTAAAGGTCAGACACATTAACTTTATAAACGTTACCCTAGTGCACACAGACCAGATTTTATCAAATGTAACCTTTATTTAAACTACATTACTATGATTTATATATTTTTTTAAAGTAAGGACATAAGAGTAAACCTCGGCATAAAAGTGACCAAAACCAAATGTATTTTCAGACCTATAATATCCAACCCTCATACAAAGGGTTCATAGTAGACTGATGGTATGATACGATTCCATTGGGAGTCCACTGTATGAGCAGCCCCTAAGTTCTCCCCAAGCCTTTTTCATGACTAAGGTCTGAGTGTAATATTTGAATAGCAATCCACCACATCTCAGAGACAGGTCTTCCCCAGCTACTCTCTTAATTGGAAACCAGTTCCATAACAAGTCTATTTATAGATTTCACTCCTTTCCCAGGAGAAGTTTGACACAAAAACACCTGCTGTCATGGTGCTATATTCAGCTAACAAGTGTAATAAGCAAAGCCCTTCATTTACAGAATCACTTTGGTGTAAGATTCACATTCTTTAGACGCCACAGCTCAATAGAATCAGATCGGACCTTTTTCCCCCCATTTTTGCCTAAAATGACATACCCAAATCTAACTGCCTGTAGCCCAGGACCTGAAGCCAGGATATGCATATTCTTGATACCATTTGAAAGGAAATACTTTTAGTTTATGGACAATTGTAATTAATATAGGAGAATATAACACATTAGACCTGGTAAAGGATAATACAAACAAAAAACATGCGTATTATTTTTTCCTTTTCATCATCTTGAAATGCAAGAGAAAGGCCATAATACAATGTAGCAGTTTAGGCGCAATTTAGATTTTGGCCACTAGATAGAAGCAGTGTGTGCAAAGTTTCAGATTGATCCAGTGAAGCGTAGCCATACTGGACAATATTTTCTATCAAATCTGCCGAATTGTTCAATTTATACATTTTCTTTTCTTTTTCTCTTTCTTTTTCTTTTTTTTTTACCCCTTTTTCTCCCCAATTTCGTGGTATCCAATTGTTTTTAACAGCTACAATCTTGTCTCATTGCTACAACTCCTGTACGGGCTCGGGAGAGACGAAGGTTGAAAGTCATGCGTCCTCCGATACACAACCCAACCAAGCCACACTGCTTCTTAACACAGCGCCATCCAACCCGGAAGCCAGCCACACCAATGTGTCGGAGGAAACACCGTGCACCTGGCAACCTTGGTTAGCGCGCACTGTGCCCAGCCCGCCACAGGAGTCGCTGGTGCGGGATGAGACAAGGATTTCCCTACCGGCCAAACCCGGGCGACGCTAGGCCAATTGTGCGTCGCCCCACGGACCTCCTGGTCGCGGCCGGTTACGACAGAACCTGGGCGCAAACCCAGAGTCTCTGGTGGCACAGCTGGCGCTGCAGGACAGCACCCTTAACCACTGCGCCACCCGGGAGGCCAATTGATACATTTTCAAGTACATAACTATAGAGAACATACCAAAATGATATGGTAATACAAAATGTAAGTTTACACACTCCCAGGGATGTCATACAGGATGGATCATTAGCTTATACACTAACTTTCACACATCTAGATGGTCGGGCAGGGTGGGTGTGGAGCCAGAGACAGCAGGGTTCAAACTGTAAAACCCAGTTCCTACATCAGAATATAAAAATCGATTTTATCAAACAAAACTATGCACATTTTTTATCTCTGGGACCCTCAGGATGACAAATCAGAGAAAGATAACTGCATGTAAGTATATTATTTACCTTCAGAGGTGAATGTATCAAACCAGTTGCCATGATAAGTTTTTTGTTGTTGTGCACTCTCCTCAAAAAATATCATGGTGTTTTTTCACTGTAATAGCTACTGTAAATTGGACAGTGCAGTTAGATTAAGACGAATTGAAGCTTTCTGCCCATATAAGACATGTCTATGTCCTGGGAAGTTTGCTGTTACTTACAAAAGGCATGCTAATCACATTAGCACACGTTAGCTCAACAGTCCTGGTATAGGGACACCGATCCGGTAGAGGTTACTAAGGAGGAGGTGCATATTTTTTGTGAGAAGCTAAGATTGTGAGAGCACTACCTGGGGACAATCATTTGGCTGAAATAACACATTAAAGAGCACTCCATTGAGCACTCCAGGAGGAAAGTTTGCATGCATTTCATTTCAGCTCTCTACAGCAGTGTTTCCCAACCATGGTCCTTGAGTACCCCCAACAGTACACATTTTTCTTGTAACCCTGGACAAGCTGTAATAATGGAGCTGTAAATCGGGAAGCAGGTGCAGGTGAAACATTAATTAAAACAACAAAACCAGTAACGAGACAATTCCATGTGGCTACACACCGGTACACAATAATAATACCAACTGGTGAGTGAACATAAGAGAGTGACATATAAAATGGGGAGGAAATGATGAAGGTAACGACGTCCAGGTGGGAATCATAATGATTAACAGGAGTGTGTAATGATAAGTGCCAGGAGTGCGTAATGATGAATCACAGGACCGGTGGTTAGTATTCCGGCGACGTTGTACACTGGAGGGAAGGAGCGGGAGAAGACGTGACAGTACCCTCCCGGTACTGTCACGGTGTTGGGTTCTGGTGGAGGACATTCTGGACCCCAACATCATCAGTGATTTCCACCTTTGCCACCCGGACCGACCCGCTGCTCGTCCGAGGGGTCGTCCCTCTGGTCGGCATCATCCTGCGGTTGGAGCCTCGCGTCAGTGGGGGGGTACTGTCACATCTTCTCCTGCTCCTTCCCTCCCGCAGGGATAAGGGACCTGCTGCTGACCTGGGAACACAGCTGTCATCGCTGGACATCCAGGTATTTCTCGCACCATCCACACCATCACTGAGAAGTACTGGTGGCCCGCCTAGGTGCAGGATGTCACTCGGTATGTAAACTCCTGTTCCATATGTGCTCAAACCGAGTCCTCCCCCCGGAATGATCCAGCAGGGAAGCTCCTGCCATTTCCAGTGCCTCAGCGACCTTGGTCACATCTATCCATTGACTTTGTAACCGATCTTCCCTCCTCTGATGGTTTCACCACCATTCTGGTGGTAGTGGATATATTTTCCAAGTCATGTCGATTAATCCTTCTTCCGTGTCTCCCCACTGCACTCCAGGTCGCTGTGGCACTCTTCCAGCAGGTCTTCCTGCATTATGGCCTTCCAGAGGATATCGTCTCTGACCGTGGCTCCCAATTCACATCATGAGTATGGAGGCCTTCTTGGAGAAGCTTGGGGTTACGGTCAGCCTCACTTCCGGGTATCGGCACCTGCCCTGCAAGAAACTGAGCCCCCGGTTTGTAAGGCCATTCAAGGTTCTTCGGAGGGTCAACGAGGTGATGTACAGGTTAAAAATACCCAGTCACTATTGTGTCTCACCCTCTTTTCATGTCTCCCTTCTCAAGCCGGTGGTTCCTGGACCCCTAGCTGATACTGTCCCCCAAGACACACCTCCACCTCCCCTGGACATCGAGGGCAGTCCGGCGTACGCTGTCAGATCCCTATTAGAATCACGATGTTGTGGGGGTCAGCTCCAGTATTTGGTGGACTGAGACGGGTATGGCCCAGAGGAGTGGTGTTGGGTTCCGGTGGGGACATTCTGGACCCCAACATCATCCGTGATTTCCACCCTCACCACCCGGACCGACCTGGTCCTTCTCCTCGGGGTCGTCCCTCTGGTCAGTGTCATCCTGTGGCTGGAGCCGCTTATCGGGGGGCGGGGGGGATACTGTCACATCTTCTCCTGCTCCTCCCCTCCGGTGTACGACGTCGCCGGAATACTAACCACCGGACGTGGGATTCATCATTACGCACACCTGGCACTCATCATTACACGCACCCGCACACGTTAATCATTATGATTCACACCTGGACTTTGTTACCTTCATCCTTTCCTCCCTTTTATATGTCACTCTCGTATGTTCACTCACCAGTTGGTATTATTATTGTGTACCGGTGTGTAGCCACATGGAATTGTCTCGTTACTGGTTTTGTTGTTTTATTAAACGTTGCACCTGCTTCCCGACTCACAGCTCCATTATTACACAAGCACACATTGTCAACTAATCATCAAGCCCTCAATGAGTTGAATGAGTTGTGTTTGTCAAGGGCTACAATGAAACTGTATACTGTTGGGGATACTGGAGGACCAGGGTTGGGAAACATTGCTCTACAGTATGCTACACATGCAGATGTTTAAATGTTTAAATTGCCTGAAGCGTACTACTGTATGTTGGCTGAACACTACAGTATAGTTTGGCTCAAAGAGCCAATTACCTTGACTGTAAACATCACCTCTTCCCATAGGGAAATCATAGGATGACCGCCCATCCCCCCCAACATCTCACATGATCTTACCTGACCAATCAAAGCAGGAGATTGTTGTCTACAGTAGATCTTCTCTGCACAAAGGATCCCCAATATTCACACCTTTTAGTGTTTGGTTTGAGTGTTTATATAAATGGATGATTAATCTGAAAATATGATGAAATCATTTCCAAATTGTTAAAAATGTACCATTATAGTGGCCTGAATGTCAAGCAGCATAGTGAGATAAGTGAACATATTACAGTCCTTAATTACACTGAGTGGTTAGTGGGTACAGAGGGGTGTAGGTATTCTCCTCTGAAAGTGGAAGGGGAAATCCTCTGGATGAATTAGTCATGTCCACAGACAAGACATTAATTATTAACATTGCATCAGATAACGTACCAGAGTTTAGCCCAGGCAACCACTGAGAATTCACAAGCTACATTTAAAATAGCAACAGATTTGAAGCATATGCACCGGAAATATATATCCAGAGTATATTTTTGACAATATGATGATGTAAGCATGATGCATTAAACCTGTACGTTATCAATCTACCTCCACTTTTAAAACAATCTATGATCTAAATGGAAAGAGATCTGCAATCATGCAGATGTCTCCTACTGTATAACTCATGCATCATTGGCCGTGCACACACCCACATTTTCTAAACTGAAAAAAATAATATATTGAAAATAGATAGAAACCTATAATTAGACAGAACAGCATAATCATTCATTTAGTTACAGCAAAATGTATTTGTTTTAAGTATGAGAAAGAATAACAGTAACCCTGTATCCATGTTCTATGCTAACTCTTAAATAATTTAGAAGAAAGGGAAGCTTACTGTAATTCTCCATAAAATGTGCCTGGGAAAAAAGGAATAACCTTTCCAAATATAGCTCTTCACTAGACATGCTGAATTAGCTCTGAGCCAGTATGGGAATCCATCCCATCTTAACCATGGTAACCAACACCTTATACTACATGCACAGAGAGGCAGGCAGAGAGAGTGGGGGTGCGATAGCAGAAGCCACAGGGTGCAGAATTCAATCTATTGCCATGGCAGCCAGCGCTACAGAGACAAGAAGCTTTCACCGCACAGACCGATTCATTCAGCAGTTGACTGGACACCAAGCCAGGTTTCTCCTGTCATACCTCTGTCCTTTCTCTGTCTCTCTCTCTATCTTCCTCGCTCTTTACAATATATTCCTTTGTGGTGAGCCAGACGAGTTACCTTGAGTAATAGAGGATAGGTATTGCAGTGGTCTGTACCAGTATCTTCTAGTCAGGCGGTGACAGAGGAACAGAAGCTCTGCAGGGATCCCCAGAGATGCCGAGAGCCGCAGCTGAACCAAACCAGCGCCCGGCTCGCAGACTGAGCCACTACTACCAGCAGCCTCAGAAGCAGCAGACAGCAAATAGGAAAGGGAGGGGGAAAATCTAAAACAGGAGAGGGGTTTGCTCTATCAGTGGCAGGCACATTACATCATAGGCTGCTCCTGTAGAAGGGTGGGAGAGGAGAGGAGGGGAGAGCGCTGGGGAGAGGAGCGGCTCCCTGTAACAGCAGTACTCTCTGTCACTGGTGGGTTCTTCACACTGCACACACCACAATGAATGCACTGTTAATTCTGTTAATAGTCTGAGGTCATTAAAAGAAGATTCTGTAATGCTGTAATTAATGCTCAGTATTGCTGATTGTTACAGAAGATTACTGTTATTGTTAATGGTACTAATGCTATGCATCTGAGTGTTATTCTAAAGGGTGTAATTTGTGTGTGGTTGCATAGTATTGGTGAGCATGCTTGTATTGTGTGCGTTGGCGGGTGTGTGCACGTATAGGTGGTAGCATTGCAGGTTGATATTCAGCTCCTAACAAAAGGTAATTTTAGATTCCTTACAGCAATGTTATTGAGAGTGAAAATATGGAATTGTTGCTGGTAGACATCTGCTCAAGTTGATTACATTTAAACCAAACTGTCACAAATAAGTGAGGCAGCAGGAAAGCTGCTATGTTAACAGCTCTCCTCTTGCAGCATGTCTCCGACAGAGAGAAACACACATTAAGACAGAACACAGACAGATTATCAGGTGGCACTAGGGAAGACATGATGGTGGTCCTCCCTTCACCAGTAAACAGATGTTCGTCCCCCGCCAACAGACCCACCACATGCCACACACAATACCCACAATATTGAGTGTTCAGAAAAATGTTAACTTCATATCATCCACTCATCCACTGCTAATGTAGGCTGTTGGCCTGATATCCTCACACATCCAGCCTGTTAGATGAGGCAGGGTGAGACTGGTCGTGTCCCAATACTCATATTAGTGTACCACATACTTGAACTGCATAGTATGTACTCATCATAGCATACTATTTAGCACACACTGTTCAGTAAAAAGTAGTCAGCATGTTATGGCGTCAACGCAGTAGCGGCTCCTGATTGGCTGTGTAGGTGGGGCGGTGGCGAGTGGATTTTTCCGAATTCAACAGACATGCATCACATTAACCAGCCTGATAATAGCCAACTGCCAATTTGATTTGTTTCTCGAAACTCTGAATATAATAGGAATGGAGGTATAGGCCTACTCAGGCTGCTTATAGGTAGACTATCACATTCAACCTATACAGGAGGTTAAAAAGGACTAAAGACAGAAACAGATCATTTGGGTCCATTTCAACATATTTATTAGTGAAACCAAAGTGATATAACATATATAAATTAAATCAAATAGAATAGTACACACACCAAAACAAAATTAAGACTTCTGTTCAAATCTTGAACACCACCGTAGAAGCTTTGCTATTTGGCATCTTCCCAATGAAGTAGCCTTGTTTTGTTGTATGGCTATTTGAAGAGAACTAGGGACTATCACTCGCAGCCCACCTCTTCCAATGCATTGTGGAAAAGTGTGCATCGAATTCTACTAGACGAAGAGTCAAAATGAATATAACATACTGGTATTTAAACCATACTTGATTAAAAAATATATACATACTATAAAACATTCTATTTTCGCATACTTAGAAGGCATCATGCGCGATTGTGTTGTTTCCCGTTATTAGTTGATTTCACTAGCACATCCCTATATCTAATTTATCAGCTGTTGTTAAAGCCGAAATCAGTATGACATCCGGGCATTTAAAGTACACTCGATTTTAGAAATGTTGCCTACTATTAAACTTTTTTGTTCGCATACTCAAGCAGCCTACTATTTAGGACGGACATATGGGTATTCAAAAACAGCCAGTGTTTTCAAGAGGTCTTGACCGCACATTGAGTCAAACAGCAGAAAATAGCAGCCAATGCTTCTCCAGCTGGTGCCAGATGTTATTGGCAGAGAGCACAGCTCCTCAGTCCCCCCTGCTATTACCTCAAGATTGAAGGAAACATTGAAACCCTTGGATTTCTCTCTTTGCTCAGTCTCATATCGATCCATAGAAAGAACTGAAGAAAAAACCCAGAATCGATTGACGTTTTAGAATGAAAAAGACCATGGACAAAAATTGGAATCTAAAGCGTGAAAAATTATCCCCTCTCCTCCTCCTACTGTCCCTGCATCACTCATCTCCAAATCGAGACAAATCTTGTGCCTCCCAACGGAGACTGTGCATCATGTTATTGTGTACTCTCTGTGCTTACACAGCAAGCATTCCAAGTTAAGCTCTGTCCATCCAGGAAGATATTATACTGTTTGCCTTGTAGCCGCACTGCCTGTACCACTGTGCATACTTTGCCCAGCTGGCAAATTGCCATTGATAGATAATACTGTTCAAATTTACTTTATATTGTTCAGATTGACTCTTGGAATATCATTGTTTCAACTTACAATTCAATGTCAATCATGTGGGTTACCTGTTTGGGCTATTTTGAACTGTCCAGTTTACCCAGCATTGTAGCACTGCCAAAACAAATGCTAACACAGCATTAAACAAAGGCCATTTTTTAAATTTTACTAGGCAAGTCAGTTAAGAACAAATTCTTATTTTCAATGACGGCCTAGGAACAGTGGGTTAACTGCCTGTTCAGGGGTAGAACGACAGATTTGTACCTTGTCAGCTCAGGGATTTGAACTTTCAACCTTTCGGTTACTAGTCCAACACTCTAACCACTAGGCTACCCTGCCGCCCCAACTGCCACCCTAACTTAAGCGTGAACTCAAGAGATCCTTCTGTGGAGCTGATGAATTGTGTTCGTGTTTGAAGGACACATTGTATGCAGTTGTCACATGTCTTTATGGTAAGGTTGAGGTAAACTGCTTTAAATACCGTGCTGGTTGTCACATGTCTTTATGGTAAGGTTGAGGTAAACTGCTTTAAATACCGTGCTGGTTGTCACATGTCTTTATGGTAAGGTTGAGGTAAACTGCTTTAAATACCGTGCTGGTTGTCACATGTCTTTATGGTAAGGTTGAGGTAAACTGCTTTAAATACCGTGCTGGTTGTCACATGTCTTTATGGTAAGGTTGAGCTAAACTGCTTCAAATACCGTGCTGGTTGTCACATGTCTTTATGGTAAGGTTGAGGTAAACTGCTTTAAATACCGTGCTGGTTGTCACATGTCTTTATGGTAAGGTTGAGGTAAACTGCTTTAAATACCGTGCTGGTTGTCACATGTCTTTATGGTAAGGTTGAGGTAAACTGCTTCAAATACCGTGCTGGTTGTCACATGTCTTTATGGTAAGGTTGAGGTAAACTGCTTTAAATACCGTGCTGGTTGTCACATGTCTTTATGGTAAGGTTGAGGTAAACTGCTTTAAATAAAGTGCTGGTTGTCACATGTCTTTATGGTAAGGTTGAGGTAAACTGCTTTAAATACAGTGCTGGTTGTCACATGTCTTTATGGTAAGGTTGAGGTAAACTGCTTTAAATACCGTGCTGGTTGTCACATGTCTTTATGGTAAGGTTGAGGTAAACTGCTTTAAATACCGTGCTGGTTGTCACATGTCTTTATGGTAAGGTTGAGGTAAACTGCTTCAAATACCGTGCTGGTTGTCACATGTCTTTATGGTAAGGTTGAGGTAAACTGCTTTAAATACCGTGCTGGTTGTCACATGTCTTTATGGTAAGGTTGAGGTAAACTGCTTTAAATACCGTGCTGGTTGTCACATGTCTTTATGGTAAGGTTGAGGTAAACTGCTTTAAATACCGTGCTGGTTGTCACATGTCTTTATGGTAAGGTTGAGGTAAACTGCTTCAAATACCGTGCTGGTTGTCACATGTCTTTATGGTAAGGTTGAGGTAAACTGCTTTAAATACCGTGCTGGTTGTCACATGTCTTTATGGTAAGGTTGAGGTAAACTGCTTTAAATAAAGTGCTGGTTGTCACATGTCTTTATGGTAAGGTTGAGGTAAACTGCTTTAAATACAGTGCTGGTTGTCACATGTCTTTATGGTAAGGTTGAGGTAAACTGCTTTAAATACCGTGCTGGTTGTCACGTCTTTATGGTAAGGTTGAGGTAAACTGCTTTAAATACCGTGCCTATGATATGGAAACCACCGTCGGATTGCACTTCCATGTAAAAGCACCCATGAGAATTTCATAGGAGCATGTCAAATCTGGTGTCAAATGAAAGATAAAAGTTTTCATTTTAGAGAAATGAAGGCATACAGTTGAAGTCGGAAGTTTTACATACAGCTTAGCCAAATACATTTAAACTCAGTTTTTCACAATCCTGACATGTAATCCTCGTAAAAAAAATCCCTGTTTTAGGTCAGTTAGGATCACCACTTTATTTTAAAAATGCTAAATGTCAGAATAATAGTAGAGAGAAAGATTTATTTCAGCTTTTATTTCTTTCATCACATTCCCAGTGGGTCAGAAGTTTACATACACTCAATTAGTATTTGGTAGCATTGCCTTTAAATTGCTTAACTTGGGTCAAACATTTTGGCTAGCCTTCAACAAGCTTCCCACAAGGAGTTGAGAGAATGTTGGTCTATTCCTCCTGACAGAGCTGGTGTAACTGAGTCAGGGTTGTAGGCCTCCTTGCTCGCACATGTTTTTTCAGTTCTGCCCACAAATATTCTATAGCATTGAGGTCAGGGTTTGTGATGGCCACTCCAATACCTTGACTTTGTTGTCCTTTTGCCATTTTGCCACAACTTTGGAAGTATGCTTGGGTTCATTGTCCATTTGGAAGACCCATTTGCGACCAAGCTTAAACTTCCTGACTGATGTCTTGAGATGCTGCTTCAATATATCCACATCATTTTCCACCCTCATGATGCCATCTATTTCGTGAAGTGCACCAGTCCGTCCAGTAGCAAAGCACCCCCACAACATGATGCTGCCACCCCCGTGATTCACAATTGGGATGATGTTCTTCGTCTTGCAAGCCTCCCCCTTTTTCCTCCATACTTAACGATGGTCATTATGGCCAAACAGTTCTATTTTTGTTTCATCAGACCAGAGGACATTTCTCCAAAAAGTACGACCTTTATTCCCATGTGCAGTTGCAAAACGTAGTCTGGCTTTTTTTATGGCTGTTTTGGAGCAGTGGCTTCCTCCTTGCTGAGCGGCCTTTCAGGTTATGTTGATATAGGACTCGTTTTACTCTGGATATAGATACTTTTATATAGGCACCTGTTTCCTCCAGCATCTTCACAAGGTCCTTTGCTGTGGTTCTGGGATTGATTTGCACTTTTCGCAACACAGTGCGTTCATCTCTAGGAGACAGAACGCGTCTCCATCCTGAGTGGTATGACGGCTGTGCGGTCCCATGGTGTTTACACTTGCGCATTATTGTTTGTACAGATGAACGTGGTATCTTCAGGCATTTGGAAATTGCTCCCAAGGATGAACCAGACTTGTCTACAATGTTTTTTCTGAGGTCTTGGCTCATTTATTTTGATTTTACCATGATGTCAAGCAAAGAGGCACTGAGTTTGAAGGTAGGCCTTGAAATACATCCACAGGTACACACACCTCCAATTGACTCAAATGATGTCAATTGGCCTATCAGAAGCTTCTGAAGCCATGACATCATTTTCTAGAATTTTCTAAGCTGTTTATAGGCACAGTCAACTTAGTGTATGTAAACTTCTGACCCACTGGAATTGTGATACTGTGCATTATAAGTGAAATAATCTGTCTGTAAACAATTGCTCAAAAAATGACTTGTGTCAGGCACAAAGTAGGTGTCCTAACCGACTTGCCAAAACTATAGTTTGTTAAGAAATTTGTGGAGTGATTTAATGACTCCAACCTAAGTGTCTGTAAACCTCCGACTTCAACCGTATATACATTTTTTCCATCCTAAATATAGGAATAAGCAAAGGCTTGGAAAAATCTGTGAGGTAATTACTACAATGGGAAATCATAGTGGTCACAAACCACAGTTGGGTCACCTGCTACAGTTCTGCCTTCCACTGGCATACTGTTATTTTGAGCTCATAACCGTTTTTCAGTCCGCCCCCCCGCCTCTCTCCCTTTTCTCTCTCTATCTCCAGTTAATATCACCTCTCCCTAATCTTACACCGAACCATGAGCTCCCTCTCTTTCCATTTACATCCTTACCCACTAGTACCGACCGACACCCCGGGTGTTCATGGATGTTTAAAAGATGTTGACATTTTGCCAGTCCGCCGTGGCCCTAATTTCAAAGTCCACAGACATAATTTTGTTTGGTACTTCCGGACCAGGTTTAATTTCAACGTCCACAGATGTTGACTTTTGGTCCAGTCTGGACTTGATTGGCCCAAACATAGACGTCTATGATTGATTCAAATTTGGTCCAGTCTGGATGAAATCTGAACCGATCACAGACATCTATGTTTTACGATTTTGGAGTGCACAGTACAATACAGTAGAGCACAGGGTATAGTAAAGCAACTTTTAAAAAAGTTGAGTATAGTGGCCGACGTGAGTAGGTCATTTACACGTGTTAACCCTCACAAGGCTGCCGGCCAAGCCGCGTCCTCCAAGCATGTGCAAATCAGCTGGCTGGAGTGTTTGAGGACATATTCAATCTCTTCATATCCCCAGTCTGTTGTCCCCAGTTGCTTCAAGATTTCCACCATTGTTCCTGTACCCAAGAAAGCAAAGGTAAGTAAACTAAATGACTCACTTCTGTCATCATGAAGTGTTTTGAATTTAGTTAATGAGGACCATATCACCTCCAGCTTGCCCGACACCCTAGACCCACCACAATTATCATACCACCCCAACAGGTCCACCTGGACAAAAGGGGAAATGACTATGTAAGAATGCTGTTCATAGACTACAGCTCAGCCTTCATCACCGTAGTGCTCTCCAAGCTAATCACCAGGCTAGGAACCCTGGGACTGATCCCTTCCCTCTGCAACTGGGTCCTGGTGGTGAAGGTATGCAACAACACCTCCGCCACGCTGATCCTCAACATGGGTGCCTGTCAGGGGTGCATGCTAAGCCCCCTCCTGTACTCCCTTTTTTTACCCATGACTACGTGTCCACGCATGTCTCAATCTTATTCATCACGTTTTCTGACGACACAACAGTGGTAGACCTGATTACCAACAACAATGAAACAGCCTACAGGGAGGAGTTGAGAGCCCTGGTGGAGTGGTGCCAGGATCATAACTGCACCCTCAATGTCAACAAAACAAAGAAGTAGATCATGGTCTACAGAAGAGAACAGCGGAGCAGAGAGAGCAGAGAGAGCACACCCCCATCCACATCGACGGGCCACAGTGGAGAGGTTCAAAAGCTTCAAGTTCCTCGGTGTGCACATCACTGATGACCTGAAATGGTCCCTTAGTCACTGTTACTAGCCGGCAACCACCCAGTACTCTACTCTACACCTTAGAGACTGCTGCCCTATGTACATAGAGTTATTGAACGCTGGTCACTTTAATCATGTTTACATACTATTTTACCCACTTTATATGTACACTAAGTGTACAAAATGTTATGAACACCTGCTCTTTCCATAAAATAGATTGACTAGGTGAATCCAGGTGAAAGTTATGATCCGTTATTGATGTCACTTTTTAAATCCACTTCAATCAGTGTAGATGAAGGGGAAGAGACAGGCAAAAGAAGGATAAGCCTTGAGACAATTGAGACGGGATTGTGTATGTGTGCCATTCAAAGGGTGAAGTGCCTTTGAACGGGGCTATGATATTTTGGTATAATCAGTGTATGTACTCCAGTCATGGCTCGTCCTATATAACTACTGATGTACACACCATTTTCCATTAATATATTGTCCATACACCATGTATATATATATATACACTGAACAAAAATATCAACGCTACATGTAAAGTGTTGATCCCATATTTCATCAGCTAAAATAAAAGATCCCAGAAGTTTTTCATACGCACAAAATGCTTATTTCTCTCAAATTTTGTGCACAACTTTGTTTTACATCCCTGTTAGTGAACATTTCTCATTTGCCAAGATAATCCATCCACCTGACAGGTGTGGCATATCAAGAATCTGATTAAACAGCATGATCATTATACATGTGCGCCTTGTGCTGGAGACAATGAAAGGTCACTCTAAAATGTGCAGTTTTGTCACACAACACAATGCCACAGATGCCTCAAGTTTTGAGAGTGTGCAATAGGCATGCTGACTGCAGGAATGTCCACCAGAGCTATTGCAAGATAATTTATTGTTCATTTCTCTACCATAAGCCGCCTCCAATGTTGTTTTGGATAATTTGGCAGTATGTCCAACCGGCCTCCCAACCCAACCGCAGACCATCATTTGGGCGAGCGGTTTGCTGATGTCAACGTTGTGAACAGAGTGCCGTATGGTGGCTTATAGTATGGGCAGGCATAAACTACAGAAAATGAATACAATTGCATTTTATTGATGGCAATTTGAATGCACAGAGATACCGTGATGAGATCCTTAGTTCCATTGTTGTGCCATTCATCTGCCTCTTTCACCTTATGTTTCAATGCACGGCCGTATGACGCAAAGATCTGTAGACATTTCCTGGAAGCTGAAAATGGCCCAGTTCTTTCATGGCCTGCATAGGGGGTGACCTTGATAATTTATTGTTAAAACGAGAGGCTGCCTGGATCTTTAATTTAAAGACCCTTGCGCCCTTCGGTCTCAACGTAGACTTTGATCTGAAGCCATTCTTGTGATTATTGTGACTTTGCCATTGTAATTGTTTGTAAACTTGTGTAGTCAAATTAATTTATGACCGTATGCTATCCATTTGTTGTTTGGATGCTGTTCTTTGTATGACATTTTAATACTTGATTACTAACCAATGATATTAGGCCACTCTTGGCCATGATTACAGACACCTGTGTCTTTTGACACTATATAAACGAGTCATCCCGCAGTGTTTGTGATTATACCCTGATGAAGACAGCTTGGCTGTCGAAACGTTGGTAATTACATTTTTGCATCTGAGCTCCTAGAGTGTGCTGCTCTCTTTTATTTTCAAATGGCCTGCATACTCACCAGACATGTAACCCATTGAGCATGTTTGGGATGCTCTGGATTGAAGTGTTCCAGTTCCCTCCAATATCCAGCAACTTTACACAGCCATTGATGAGGAGTGGGACAACATTCCACAGGCCACAATCAGCAGCCTGATCAACGTTATGCGCAGGAGATGTGTTGCCCTGCACACCAGATACTGATAGGTTTTCTGGTCCATGCCCCTACCTTTTTTTTAAAGGCATATGTGAACAACAGATGCATATCTGAATTCCCAGCTATGTGCCTAATGAATTTATTACAATTGACTGATTTCTCTACTTGAACTGTAACTCAGTAAAATTGTTGAAATTGTTGCATGGTGCATTTTTATTTTTTGTTCAGTGTATATACTCACCGGACAGTTTTACTAGGTACCCATATAGTACCAGGTCGGAACCCCCTTTGACTCCGGGAACATCCTGAATTCTTCGGGAATGGATTCTACAAGGTTTTGGAAACATTCCACAGGGATGTTGGTCCATGCTGACGTGATGGCATTATGCAGTTGCTGCAGATTGGACGGTGGTACATTCATGCCAACAGCCCATTCCATCTCATCAGAAAGATGCTCTATTGGGTTTGGTCAGCAACAATGTTCAGATACGCTATAGCGTTCAATTGTTGCTTAATTGGTATCAAGGGACCTAACATGTGCCAGGAAAAGATTTCCCACACCAGTACACCACCGCCACCAGTCTATACCGTTGACACCAGGTAGGATAGGTGCATGGACGCTGCTTACACCAAATCCTGACTCAATCATCAGCATGACGCAACAGGAACTGGCATTCATCAGATGAGGTAAAGTTTTTCCACTCCTGAATTGTCCACTGTTGGTGATCCAGTGCCCACTAGAGCCACTTCTTCTTGTTTTTAGCTGATAGGAGTGGACTCCAGTGTGGTCGTCTGCTGCAATAGGCCATCCGTGACAAGGATCAACGAGTTGTGTGTTCCGAGATGCGGTTCTGCACACCGTTGTACTGCGCCATTATTTGTCTGTTTGTGGTCCGCATGTTAGCTTAAAAACGGTTTGGTTTACATGTATTCTGATTATTTCCAGAGATAAACAACATCCTGAAATATATGTAGATATCTTTGTTAGAAATAATACTATATTTCCCTTGATGTAGTGATGCTTTTGGGGCAGCAGGTAGCCTAGTGGTTAGAGTGTTGGGCCAGTAACCAAAAGGTTGCTGGATCGAATCCCTGAGCTGACAAGGTAAAAATATGTTGTTCTACCCCTGAACAAGGCAGTTAACCCACTGTTCCCTGGTAGGCCATCATTGTAAATAAGAATTTGTTCTTAACTGACTTGCCTAATACAAAATGGCTCTACATTTTCTTTTCCAGCTGTTTTAAACAGAGAACAAAGTTGACTTTTTTATTAGGTCATGCAGCTGAATCCTGAGATCACTTGAGATTTTAGTAAGGCCTTGAAGGCTAAATTTACCATTGTATGGGCATGTCAGCATGATAGCTGCCTCAGTGATTGATGTGGTGCCATCAAAGCGTCACTAGTGATTTACTGATACTTACTTCTTATTCGTCCCTACATAGCCATCCTTCAACTCTTATCCAGCACCATGGACAAACTGTACAGGCCAGAAACACACTCCCCAGATGAGTAGGAAAACTACAGTGTATTTTCTCAGTAACAACATGTCATGCTTTGATTTGTGTTTAAAAATGGAAATGTAAATTACATAAATGGGATCAAAACACTACATTATATTAATTTGGAAAAGTGGCCTGGAAATGGGAGTTATATTTCACCTCCCTCGTCAGATGCCTTTTCCACATCTCACCCCTCACTCACTCTCTCCCTCCAATCAAATCACATCAATCACCTTCCTAATATTGAGTTGCAGCCCCCCTCTCCCTATGCCCTCAGAACAGCCTCAATTAGTTGTGGCATGGACTCTACAAGGTGTCAAAAGCCTTCCACAGGGATGCTGGCCCATGTTGACTCCAATGCTTCTAACAGATTGTGTTAAGTCGGCTGGATGTCCTTTGGGTGATGGACCATTCTTGATACTGGTATGCCTTGCACCTACTACCATACCCCGTTCAAAGGCTCTTAAATATTTTGTCTTGCCGATTCACCCTCTGAATGGCACACGTACACAATCCAATCTCAATTCTCTCAAGGCTTACATTTTCTTCTTTAACCTGTCTCGTCCCCTTCATCTACACTGATCAAAGTGGATTTAACACATGACATCAATAGCTTTCACCTGGATTCACCTGGTCAATCTATGTCATGGAAAGAGCAGGCGTTCTTAATGTTTTGTATACTTATATATATATATATATATATATATATATATATATATATATATATATATATATATATATATATATATATATATTTGGGACTCTGACATGGCTCGTTCTGATATTTCTTTATGTGTGTATATTATGTGTGTATTGTTTTGTATTGCTAGGTATTACTGCACTGTTGGAGCTAGAAACACAAGCATTTTGCTACAACTGTGATAACACATTTGTGTACGTGACCAATTAACTTTGACTTGAGTTCAGTACATCACAGGATTGTAGAGTACAGTCATGTACTGTACTCTACAGTAGAGCACACTAGAGTTGAGTACATTAAAATGTACTGTATTGTCCTACACTCTACTGTACTGAACTAGGCTATACTCTACTTTACTGTACTCTACTGAAATGTACTGTCCTGTATTGAACTCTACCTTTTCTGAGAGATGATTTCAAACTTCAGGTGTCATGTCATAGCTGACACCCCATTCTTTCTGTAGACATGTTTCGGAGCAGATATTTAACAGTTTTTGGAAAACTGGGGGAGATTTTACTGTAATTCTGTTACCAAACGTTGCATCTGCACAGTTCTTCCAGTTAATGTGTCATACATTTTAAAGTGAGGAATCTGAGTCTTTGCTCAAAATTCCGTTATCGTGGACTTGCGCACCAATGACAGATCAGGGGTACACCCTTAATTGTAGCCCTGTTGACAGGCTCCAAAGGTCACAAAAACTGACAGACAGCCCATAATGCTATTTCACAGTTGTATGAGTAGGTTTCAAATGAAACTATAGATCATAAATGCCATATCTTTGAACGTAGCCATCTACAAAATCAATATGAGTATGTTTATGAATCTTACTATGCTCGTCTGAGAATATCCATAATTATGTCCAGGTGTTTTTTCTGACAGCATTTCCAAAAAAGACAGAATACAGCTCCAGCATCGTAACACGCAGATGTGACCTTCACTTCCCAACAATATAGCACATCTCAGCAGTGATACGCCCAAACAGAATGAGAAAATAAAGGGGCCATTGTGTGTTGCTGTGTAGAACTTAAGAAGTATGACAGGCAAGGGAGCAAATCAGTCTAGCTAGTCTTTTGCTTCTGCCTCTTTTACAAACTGAAGAATGAAATTCCGAACGTGTTAGATACTGTAGGTTGACTGGAATGCAGAACAGAAGATGATCTTGGAGAGAGCAGACTGACTGTATGATATCCAGTGTGTGTAGAGGACATGGCCTGCTATTGAGTAGAGAACTATTGGCCTGGGGAAGGCCAAAATGTAAACACCCCTTCAGATGGAGCTGACCCCTACTACCACAAATTGGTTGAACCCTTATAACCGCAGGGGACAGCAACTATGAAATATTATTGCTCAACACACAGCTTTCTATTTTCCACTGCAATAAAATGCTATTTTCCCAAAGAATTGTGCGGTTACAAAGTTGCTCATAGATTCCAGTATTACATTGCATGAAGCGGAGGGGAAATAACAAAAGCATTCAACTGGAGGGGATGACCTTGACAAGAGAAGCAAAAAGGAAGAGAATCATTTTCATGGAATACAGTGGTTCACTTCAGCCATTAAACATATTAAAGTAGAAATATTCATATTATGTGAGTGAAGTAACATTGTAAAATGTTAATCAAACAAAGAACAATTAGCCTATTCTTATTATATCAATATCACACTGTACAGAAAGCAAAAATGGAACAATGAAAAATCAGGCATATATCTAGTTATTGTTTTGCTTCGTTCTCCTACCAATCCAAATATTTAGCTACAAAACACAGACTTTCATGAGAATCACTGTGGTTGTATAATTCAACAACCAGACAATGAGTTCCTTTGAGGGTGTTAGATGTCAGAGAATTACTCAGATTTCACACATGAAGTTGAGAAGTGATCAGTGTTCAGGCTCAGCGTGATGCATGGTGCTGATTAATCATACTTAGCAGCACATCCTGGCCCCCGGCCCCTAAGAGCACTTCCCTAATTAAAAGGTCAGAGGCGAGTGCTAGGCCCATTCTGTAACTGCTGAACAGAGGCGAGAACAATCAACGTCATGACAACCCCACTCAGTGACATCCTCCCTGATATGAGGAAAAGGATGTAGAAGCAACATGGACATTAGTGTAGTGATATCTGGCCTCACACATACATTAATCATGGGAGATAATGCCACACCAGTAATGGTGACATACTTAACCCAATGCATGGACAGACTCAGCCCACTATGAGTGGGGTCAAGGGTCAAACAGACAGAGAGTTATGCTCTGAAAGCATAAAGGTCCCCGTATCACTGATGTAGAAGATGAGTATTCCTTCTAATATGGTGTCCTCCACATCACCTCGCTCTCATTACTAGGCCTATACATTTTAAAAAGTGAATTATAAAATAATACCCTAGGCTAAAAGACTGGATGTCTAATGTTTATAGTCTATGTACCTTACCAAAGCATTTTAAAGCACATTCTTCCCACACACTGAAACTTTGCAGCTCTGCTCATATTTACCACGGTCTATTAGACCAGCTTTGCAATTAATAACCAGGGTCAAGCCAGGCCTTTCAGATGCCTCTGCTAATGCTACAAGCAATTCATCACTTGGACACTTCCACAGCCTGTTTTCTCTGGATTTTTCATCCTTTGTTTCTCTGCTGTTAACAAGTCAAACAGAACAAAACAAGAGTGCAACAGTTCTAAATGAAAGAATGACAATGCAAACAGATTAGTACAAGGGCATGAACACGAACACAACCTTGGCTTTTGTCAAAACACTTGTGGCAGACAGTGAAGCATCAACAAGAAACACAAGCTGAAGCCCTGGTGATAAACATGCAACCCTCTGGCAATTGTGTACTCTAATGATACAAAAATCTAAACGAAAACAAGTGAGGCCTTACAGATGTCTAAACATGGCCATGAGAACATCTGACCTTCATTACTGTTGAAGCCTTTAAGGAACAAAATGCAGCATAAATGCAGTTCAACTGCAGTACACTGCATTTATTCTGCAATTGCTGCATCCAAAATACAACCGTTGACTTCGGTTACTGCACTTTTACTGCAGTTTCAAAACTGCAATATTGACTTGAAAGGGAGGATATGTGTCTCTACATCAGAACCCTCAGACCTCCAGCTGTCCAGTGAGATAAAGTAACTAGTGAGGGAGGATACATCATCATTGTTAGCTGTCCTTCAGCCTAAGATAGAATTGTATGCAGCCCCGTGTAACAGCTAAATCACCTGAGTCTGGATAAGGAGTGCTATGTCCTGAGCAGACAAAGGTTGGGTCTCTAAAAACCATAAAGCAATGCTGTAATAATCTGTAAACTGTAATAATCCAAAACCAGGGCACTATCAGATGTCATCAACTCACATTCAACCTCTTGTCACTCAATATCATGTGACTGTGGCAAGAAACAAAATCCTATCTCATCTGAGTGCCCGACTTGGTACTATACTGCACAGTAGGTCTAAATGTCAAATGTGTCATAGGGTTATCCAGTATGTCTGAAACTACATAAGGATACGCAGTGTTATTTTACAATCCGCACAAAAGTTAACAAAACAGAAGTGTATTACATAAGAAATGCTCCAGGGATTTAACACTTCCTTTGTAGTCTGAGCTAACTGACAGGCAGGGTCGGCTGACCATGTGCTGCTGTCAATAAGAGACAGAGGAACAGCAGTTGTAGTCTTGCCATGCCTTGAAACAGTGACCCTAATCCCTGGCATAATCACAGCATCCAGCCAGGAGATAGCAGCCCCACCCCAGGCACCATGTCAGAAAGCCCCCCGGCCCCCAGCCCCCTACCCTCTGTCAGAGAGGGTCGTGTCGCACTGGGATGAGGGACGATAGTTTGACCTCCATATCCACAGTGATTGTGGGACAGCTGCTCTGAAGTAGCTCTAATAGAAAGATGTGAAACATTCCTCTGGCTTCGCCTTCATCATACCACTGAGCTCTGGTCAATCAACATCATACAACCTAACTACAGATCCTAACTCTACAAACACCTGTATGTACTGTACAGTGCTTTCGGAAAGCATTCAGACCCATTGACCCTTTCCACATTTTGTTACGTTACAACCTTATTCTAAAATGGATAAAATTGTTTTTCCCCCCCTCATCAATCTACATACAATACCCCATAATGACATTTGTTGGTAATTTATTAAAAATAAAGAACTGAAATATCACATTTACATAAGTGTTCAGACCATTTACTCAGTACATTGTTGAAGCACCTTTGGCAGCGATTACAGCCTCAAGATGTTTTGGGCATGCCACTACAAGGTTGGCACATGTATTTGGGGAGTTTCTCCCATTCTTATCTGCAGATCCTCTCAAGCTCTGTCAGATTGGATGGGGAGTGTCGCCGCACAGCTATTTTCAGATCTCTCCAGAGATGTTTCGATTGGGTTCAAGTCTGGGCTCTGGTTGGGGCACTCAAGGACATTCAGAGACTTGTCCCGAAGCCACTCCTGCATTATCTTGGTTGTGTGCTTAGGGTTGTTGTCCTGTTGGAAGATCCACACAGCGTGATGCGGCCACCACCATGCTTCACCGTAGGGATGGTGCCAGGTTTCTTCCAGATGTGACTCTTGGAATTCAGTCCAAAGAGTTAAATCTTGGTTTCATCAGACCGGAGAATCTTGTTTCTCATGGTCTGAGAGTCTTTAGGTGTCTTTTAGCCAACTCCAAGTGGGCTGTCATGTGCCTTTTACTGAAGAGTGGCTTCCATCTGACCACTCTACCATAAGGCCTTATTGCTGGAGTGCTGCAGAGATGGTTGTCCTTCTGGAAGGTTCTCCCGTCTCCACACTCTGGGTTCTTGGTCACCTCTCTGACCAAGGCCCTTTTCCCCCAGTTGCTCAGTTTGTCCAGGTGGAGAGCTCTATGGATGAAGGTGTTGTAGTCATGCTTGGCCACGCAGTTGTGGATAAACAGGGAGTACAGGAAGGGACTAAGCACACACCCCTGAGGGGCCCCCATGTTAAAGGTCAACGTGGCAGAGGTGATGTTGCCTACCCTCACCACCTGGGGGCGGCCGGTCAGCAAGTCCAGGATTCAGTTGCAGAGGGAGGTGTTCAGTCCCAGGGTCCCCAGCTTGGTGATAATCATGTTGAGGGTGTTAAACGCTTAGCTATGAACAGCATTCTCACATAGTTACTTCCCCTCTTGTCCAGGTAGGAGAGGGCAGTGTAAAGTGTAATTGAGATTGCATCATCTGTGGATCTGTTAGGGCTAGGGCTGTTATGGTGACCATATTACAGCCACACTGCCGGCCACGAGTCATGACTGCAGTCAAATTCCACGTGACGGTTTAGTCATGGTAACTGGGGTTCTACAAGCTCTATCACTTGTGAATAATGTATTATCACTTGTGAATTATGCCCAGTGTGTGCATTACACAGCGCATGCCTTTTTCTTACGGCTTTTTCAAATCATAGTCGCACACCTCATGTAGCCTTGACCATAGCCCTACATGTTTTGATAAGGTTTGTATCACAACTAAAAATTAAGCGTATGAATCAACATTACAACCGGTGTAGCCTAACTGGCATACATAGGCGGTACCTGAGTTTCAAGTTTGGGGAATTTTCACCATAAAAATGCACTTTAATAATAAAGTATAATATTAATAATTGCGGTCACTATTGAAAACAGTGTGTCGTGGAAATTCTTACACAGGGACACTCGAAGTCAATCTTAAATGAATCATCCTTTATCTGTCAGTCCGCTGGAGAGGTTCCAACCAACTCAATGCACCCTAGTACACATCACGTCAATCAGGAACTCTGCCTGGGCAGTCCCAGCAGTTGTCTTATATACAGCTATACACAGACAAGTTATATTTGCATGATATAGCATAATTAATCATTACTGTTTTGTTTCATTCACGTAACAAATCAATACTGGTTCATAACATGTGACAGACCAATACCTCACAAGGCTTTTTCTCTCTAAGCTGAGACCTTGAAGCTGAGACATCCTTTGTTCTCAAAACAAGGTCTGGGTGTACTGCCAAATTGCAGCTACTGATAGTGAAGATCCGTTCAGTCAGCCACTTGCATGAACACAGAAATTGGTTTATAGAACAGGATATGAATAGAACACAGAAATAAAAAAAAGCACAAACATAAAAATTCAATTTCAAGTGTTTTCCTGTTAATTGCATTTTGGAATATTTACTGCCGTGTGTGCATTTCTACGCTTAAAATGTGAAGAAATATCCTTACAGTTCAATAACATTTTAAGCTAAATATTCTGATCTGTTGCATCAGCCTCATTGCTTTAAAAAAAACTATCGCATCCCACAACTGCCCCAGAGTATGTTTGGAATATTCATTTATTGCACAGAAGGACAAGTTGACCAATAGAATAGGTCAACTTCTGTACTATCTGTACTTGTAGATTGACATAGGCTAGTGATTTTGCGGCTTGTTAGGCGTACTCATCTTGTTGACTGACGAAAAGTAAATGTGGACAGTTCTTCTATCATCTTCAATATGTGCCTCGGAATTTGATAAGAAGGACATGTGCAGTTGTCCAAACATCTATTTATAAGGGTTTAGATTTTTATCTCAGCAAAAGTGAGATTTGAATAATTATTCAGATGTTTCAAGAGAAAACAGTCTGCCTTTTCCAGCTTCACACACATCATAAAAGTATAGACTTGTTCTAATATTAGTTCTTAATTCTTCAATGTGTCTGTCTTCACTTGTAGCCTACATCTTAGCCGAGATCCCTGTGAGAAGGAACCGATCACCTGACGTCATTGGCTAATAATAATTGAGATATCTAAGAGAGTCATGTGTGAGAGGTGCTTTGTTAATTATAATAATAATTATATTCAGCCCAAGTGCACCAAGGTCTCTTTGGCCGCAAAAGGGATATATTTTTTAGGGGGCATTATGGCCACACAAGGGGGATGTTGCCGGGAAATTTGAGACCCAGTGAGAAAATTATCAAGTGCTTGTGAAATTGTGAATGATAGACTGACGAAGTGTGTGCAGCCTGCACAAGAAACAAATCAGAGCTCATGCATGTCGTGTACTTTTTTAAATCATCACTAGAGCCGCATCACGCAGCCTTAGAATGTATTAAAAAATCTAAACATACAGCCCAACGTTTGTATCACAACTAAAGTTGAATAATTAACTCTAAATTAAGCATATAGGATAATCTATTTCTTCGTTAACCACTCAACACAGAATAGCCCAAAATATCCTTTCTATTTTATTCCGTTATGTTCAATTGTATTCTTCATACTGTAAAATAATAAAAAATAATGCAATGGAATTCTAAGCAAATATTGTCTGCTAAATGAACTAGTGTAGTCCTCATCCATAACCATATCATGACCTAACAAAAGGAAAACTCAGAGTAAGCTATTCTGTTCTTCTGAAATAGACCACATTCTCTTCAAATCATGTTTCATTAGACCTGTCTAAAATAGGAAATGGATTAATTGTGATTAAGTAGGCTATATTAAATGGATTTATTAGACTTTTTAAAATGTAGATGTTCCAAGGGTCTGCATCAGAGGCTTGTAGGCTATGCGCGGAAACCAGGAGATGCTAAACGTCTTTATGTTAATTAATAATGAGAAATTGAGAATTGGAGTGGGTCCAGGGTGTCTGGGATGATGGTGGTGATGTGTGTCATGACCAACCTTTCAAAGCCCTTTATAATTACATATGTGAGTGCTACAGGGTGATACCTTGGAGTTATTGGGAGCAGTGACAATGGTGGTCAGATTGAAACATGTTGGGATTACAAACTGGGAGATTGAAAATGTCAGTGAAGACACATGCCAGCTGGTCTGCGTATGCTTTGAGAATGCGCCCTGGTATTACATCTGGCCAGTGGTCTTGCGAATGATAACCTGTTTAAATGTTTTCCTCACATCAGCCACGGAGAGCGAGATCACACAGTCATCCGGAACAACAGGGGCATTCACACAAGACTCAGTGTTGTATTCCTTGAAGAAAGCATAAAAGGCATTTAGTTCGTTTGAAAGTTCTGCATCACAGGGCATCTCACGGCTGGGTTTCCCTTTGTAATCCATTATCGTCTGCAATATCTGCCACATCTTACGAGCGTCGGAACTGGTGTAATAGGATTCCACCTTCAAATATTTTCCTTTAGCACAGTCCAGTTGAAGTGGGAAGTTAACATACACTTATGTAGGAGTCATTAAACCTCGTTTTTCAACCACTCCACTAATTTATTTTTAACAAACTATCGTTTTGTCAAGTCGGATAGGACATCTACTTTGTGCATGAGCCAAGTAATTTTTCCAACAATTATTTACAGACAGATTATTTCACTGTATCACAATTCCAATGGGTCAGAAGTTTACATACACTAAGTTGACTGTGCCTTTAAACAGCTTGGAAAATTCCAGAAAATTATGTTATGGCTTCAGAAGCTTCTGATAGGCTAATTGACATCATTTGAGTCAATTGCAGGTGTACCCGTGGATGTATTTCAAGGCCTACCTTCAAACTCAGTGCCTTTTTGCTTGACATCATGGGAAAATCAAAATAAATTAGTCAAGACCTCAAAAAAACAAAACATTGTAGACCTCCACAAGTCTGGCCCATCCTAGGGAGCAATTTCCAAACGCCTGAAGGTACCACGTTCATCTGTACAAACAATAGTACGCAAGTATAAACACCATGGAACCACGCAGCCGTCATACCCCTCAGGAAGGAGATGCGTTCTGTCTCCTGGAGATGAGGGTACTTTGGTGCGAAAAGTGCAAATCAATCCCAGAGCAACAGCAAACATCCTTGTGAAGATGCTGGAGGAAACAGGTACAAAATTATCTATATACACAGTAAAACGAGTCCTATGTTGACATAACCTGAAAGGTTGCTCAGCAAGGAAGAAGCCACTGCTCCAAAACCACCATAAAAAAGCCAGACTACGGTTTGCAACTGCACATGGGGACAAAGATCGGACTTAGTGATCCTAACTGACCTAAAACTGCATTTTTACTAGGATTAAATGTCAGGAATTGTGGAAAAACTGAGTTTAAATGTATATGGCTAAAGTGAGTGTAAACTTCCGACTTCAACTGTATGTATTGCGATTCGATACTGTGATTTATTTGCAATTCGATGTTCCAAACATATAGGTCACTATACTGTATGTCTGCTGCAGACAGACAAGAGAGAGCCATGAAAAAAAAACAAGTTTTGATCAGACATGGAAATAAAAGTACTGAAAACAAATTAGAGTTTTGCTGTATATACAGCCAACCAGCGCAAAAACAATTGTGTGATGTTGTCAAAACGATACGATATATCGTCAAAAATAATATCCAGATAGGTAACTGTATAGATTTGTTTTCCCCATCACTGACTCGCAGGCGTGCTAACATCACGTAAATCCAGCATGTTTTCTCCAGTTATCTCAAGAACATATTGTACACTAGGAACATCTTTATTTGGGCGGCAGGGTAGCCTGCAGGTTAGAGCATTGGGCTAGTAACCGAAAGGTTGCAAATTCAAATCCCTGAGCTGACAAGATACAAATCTGTTGTTCTGCCCCTGAACAAGGCAGTTAACCCACTGTTCCTAGGCTGTCATTGAAAATAAGAATTTGTTCTTAACTGACTTGCCTAGTTAAATAAAATGTTTTTGGAGAAAGTCACGCATTTTTCTGGGACAAGATCAACACAACAGAGGAGGAAGTTGTTAGTAAGATATGAGTTTTACTCAGCCCTCCCCTCAAGTAATCCAGGCAGGGTTCAAACCACCCACGGCCTTGTCAGACTACAATGCAACTACACTTTCCTTACACTTTCCGGACTGTCATTTGATCAGCCTTTAATTTCCCATTAACCAGGAGGACATGCACAACCTCTAACACCCTACCGCTGAGCTACTGCAGGTAATTACTTCTGTTACACCAGTAGCTGTCCAGCCACCCCTCCACCTACCTACTTTCGCTGCGGTGTCCTGTTCCCCGTTACCTAGGCAACACAGCGGTTATGTTCTCCTCTCCATTCACACAGCACTCTTGTCCCACTAAGGAACACTCTGGTTGTCAGCACACTCTGAGAGAACAAAAAAGAACCATCCACTTGGCCATTACAACAAACACTCAGTTTCACTACAAGCAGGGGGAAAAGGCCCCTCCCTACTCTATGGGATATTTCAATCAGACCGGCTGTGATGTGTAAAGGTGGCCTCAAGGGGTTAATGCTCACATCTCATGGAGGAAGAGGTGGGACAGATTTAATGAAGTTTTACAACACTGCTTTCCCAGTGTGCTGCCAAGGGCAATGTCACGTTTCTTTATCTATGGCACACGGTACAGAGCAGCTCTCCCTATTCTGTTATCTCCTCATTGGACACCAGCTGAAATGTACTGCACCAATGATAACCAGGTCAAACACACAGGAACAACATCGTCACTTTGGTACATTGGTCAATTCAACTCCTACAGCTCTCTGTACAGAATTACTGATCACAGTCAGAGTCACAGAAGGGTGGCCTATGTGTAGGTACTGGTAAATATTTTGTTAATGTAGCTAACTGTGTGAACTCATCTAGAAAAACTGAGTATAAACAATTTATAACCACAAATAATTCAAAATAGCACCATCTACTATAAGATTCCACATAACTATGAAGGAGCAGAGCGAAGTCTTCATCGAACTACGTAAATCCTCTTTCAGTTTTAAAGCATCTCATTGCTGGAACCACTTTGTTTTTCGTCAGTCTGACATCATGGCTGTGTTTATTGGGCTGGGGAGTGCTTCTCTATTCTGATGGTGTACTTCACCCATTTTCACCTCATCTCTTTCCAGATTAGGAGCCAAAAACATTAGGTGAGTACAGCTGTTCCCTCATCTAGATTAAACATTTTCATTCTGCATTCAGTCATCCCTCTCATGCACTCCTCAATTATTCTGTTTTTCTCTAGCCTCAGAAAGGAGGATCATTTGAGCAGTGGTAATTTGAGGGCTAGAGTTAAAGAGCAGGTAGGTATGTCAGGGTGCGCTGGGCTGTGTGCACATCACCAGCCTGTTTATTTGCTACTAACTCCTGTCTGATTGCTGCAGATCTAATGACAGGCTGTATATCCAATAAAGTAACACATCAGATCAGCCCCCTGAATGTCACCTGGTACAGCAGAAATACACAGCACTCATCCCACTTGGGTATACTCTATGTGATTAGAGCAGAGCATCCCCATAAGGGTGCTGCAGAGAGTGACCCTGGGTCTGTCCATCAGTCCGTTCATCTGTCAGTCTTCCTGTCTATATCTGCCTGGCTGCCTACCTGCCTGTATCTCAGTCAGTCAGTCCCCCGGAGAGCAGAAAGCAGGGCTTCATTACTCTCGCCTCCATGCAGTAAGCTCTGATATGCAGAGTGACATCTCCTAGCGCAAACAGTAAGGCAATCAATTTGGGACATAATTACAATTTTCACGGACGCTGCTCTCAACTAACAAGGATTAACTGTAGCGATAAATGAACGGCAACGCATCACATTTTATACATAAGTTCATGTCTCATCCATTTCAAGTGGGACATTGCACCCACCTTGTGTTTTCTTAATCAAGATGCTGTTATTTACAGAAAGAGATTGAACAAAATAACTAAATACCTTTGTCATAATATGTTTCAATGGGGAAAGGGAAGCCATGAAGTGGCAGTGACATTGTAGCTACAGGCAAGGTGACCCTCAATGTGATATCAAGGTAATATTTTCAGAGCAAAGCATAGAGATGGTCGTGTGCAATAACAAAACTGTTCCAAATGAACTCGTTTTAGGAGAATTCCCCTTAAATTAGAGCAGTAGATTCTGAGAAGCAAACCAAGCTGACAGAATCTGTTCTATAAATGATCCTGTATCAGACGTAATTCCTGTTCAAACATTAGGTACTGTAAGCAGCAAGAAACTTTCAAACTTCAGAGTTTATTTTTATAAGAGAAGCTTCGTCATCGGCTATTCCTGCCTCTCTTCATAAAATATTAAGCATATGACGCACACCAACAGTGGCATGGGTACAAGGCACCAGGCAGAATTACTTAGCATTAGCTGTGGCAAACTTGGGGAAGCAACGGTTGGGTTGAGAATATGTTGTGCATTACCGGGTTCTGATGAGCTGTTGACTTCCATGCTGTGTTGTCCTGATCTGAACCACAAAAATCATAGGTAACGTTGACACTCGTATTAAGCTTATGTGAGCTTAACTGGGGAATATGGAAAACCCATTTAGACATCCAAAATAAGCTATTCCATCTAGGGGCGGCAGGTAGCCTAGTGGTTAGAGCATTGGGCCAGAAACCGAAAGGTTGCTAGATTGAATCTCTGAGCTGACAATGTAGAAATCTGTCATTCTGCCCCTGATGAACAAGGCATTTAACCCACTGCTCCTAGGCTATTGTAAATAAGAATTTGTTCTTAACTGACTTGCCTAGTTAAATAAAGGTTCAATAATAAATTAACTGCACAAACTTGATTTAAACCAATACAGTGAAGTATGTGTGCCTATCATTTCCCCCACTAAAAGATGTGAAAGCTGGGTGAGCATCTATTACGAAAGGACAGGAACTGAACAGTGGGTTCTATCCTCTTCACTGTGGTAAGAGCCACAGCCATCTTTAACTGGTGATTTAATGATGTGTCACAAGAGTACTCACTATAGGCCTGCTTACATTATCAATGAAATAGTCTGGTTTTCCTTGAACTGACTGCACCGTTGTAGGCTACTGTTTGTCACTGAAAAACGAGGCTATTTGTTTTGTCTGTTTGAATTTGTCATTTTCCCTAGATACCACACATTTCTCTAACCATGATCCAGAACAGTTTCAATGAAGTTTGGCATAGATTCTACAAGGGTGAACGCCAGCGGAAATTATTTTTGGTATCTCAAATTGTTCTGGCAATCCTCACATAGAAACTTCATTGGGAGGAAGGATGTTTGACATGTGTTTCACATTTGGTGTTTTGTTGATGGTGGTGGAAAATGCTGTCTCAGGCGCTGCTCCAGAATCTCCCGTAATGTGAGGCATATCAAGCGCACCTTGTGATGCGGACAATAAAAGGCCTCTCTAAGATGTACAGTTTTTTCACACAACACTTTGCCACAGTCTCAAATTTTGAGGGAGCATGCAATTGGCATGCTGACTACAGGAATGTCCACCCCATCCAATGTTGTTTTAGAGAATTTGTCAGTACATCCAACCGGCCTCACAACCTCAGACGTCGTGTAACCACGCCAGCCCAGGACCTCCACTTCCGGCTTCTTCACCTGAGGGATCGTCTGAGACCATCCACCCGCATAACGGATGAAACTGAGGAGTATTTCTGTCTGTAATAAAGCCCTTTTGTGGGAAAAACTAATTCTGATTGGCTGGGCCTGGCTCCTCAAGTGGGCGGGCCTATTTCCTCCCAGGCCCACCCATGGCTGCACCCCTTCCCAGCAATGTGAAATCCATAGATAGGGCCTAATTAATTTATTCTAATTGACAGATTTCCTGAAATGAACCGTAACTCAGTAAAATCATTGAAATTGTTGCATGTTGTATTTATACACTGCATTTTTGTTCAGTATACTTTGTATCCCTCATTTACTCATGTATTTCCATTATTTTGGCAGTTACCTGTATCTCTGTGTCCCTCGTCCCATTTGTGTGGAGCCCTGAGACAGGATACAACAGCAACAAACAGTCAGCTACATGCATCTCTGTTCCCCCACTGCCAAATGATGCTATTCATTTTGTTACACACAGCCGGGTGAGGATCAATCGCTCGCCCCTCTCTCTCATTGATGTTTCTGACATTTATTCAAATACTGTTCACATGAGCACATGGCTCAATGGCAACTCTATTGACTATCACTGGCCAGCTGCACTCCAGAGGATAACATCATGTACTCTAATACATCATATGAATTATACATTACCTATTTATTTAAAGGGACAATGTCAAGAGATTTTCTTGGGTAGCTGGTGAAATGATTGTAAAACATATCATTATAAAACAAAAAATATGATCATGAAGACAGGCTGTTGTATTGAGCGTATGTAAGGAGAGTAGAGCTCAGAGTGGCCTGCTCAAAGTCTGAGGTGAATGTGTGGTGTGTACTAGCGTTATACAGCATGTGTTTTTACTCCCGTGCCAGTCCTAATAATACACTGACCCGGCATGCACCCTAGTCACAGCCAATACAGCTACACACACAGGCCTCGTTCTCCAGGCTGGCAGTGCCCAGAAATCCTCCCAAATCCTCTAACTCTCTCTCTGCAGGCCTCTAAAGTTTGCTTAGCCCGGAAACAGAACGGAGCAGATCAGTGGACGATGGTATGCAGGCCTGCTGCTGGGTCTCATGGCAATCCCTTAAAGGGCACAAAGATATGTGATAACTGCTAGAATTCCCAGGCAACGCCGTTGTCATCACGCAACCTTAGCAAACACTTTTATCCAGGAGACTTTGTTTGAACTGTGACAGAGGAATGCACAACCCTACACCCCAGAGATGATTGAAAAAGCTACATTGAAAGTTTAAGTTTTCTACATGTTCTCACAAACAATTACATAATCTGGTTCTTATATAAAGATGTGGTTCTTAGAGATGAGGAGTATCGTGCAGCTATAAAGAAAACATTTGATGTGACATTGAATAATTCCAGCAGATGTTTTTTTATTTAACTAGGCAACCTCTTCGGGCTAGGGGGCAGTATTTTCAGGTCCGGAGGAAAAGCATGCCCAAAGTAAACTGCCTGCTACTCAGGCCAAGAAGCTAGGATATGCATATAATTGGTAGATTTAAATAGAAAACACTATTTTCACTATCAAACACTATCAAAGTTTCTAAAACTGTTTGAATAATGTGAATATAATAATGTGAGTATAACAGAACTGATATGGCAGGTGAAAACCTGAGAAAAATCCATCCAGGAAAAAAAGATTGAGGTCACTCTCTTTTCAATTAGTTTTGGGGATCTAGAATTCTGTGGCAGTTCCTATCGCTTCCACTGGATGTCAACAGTCTTTAGAAATTGGTTGATGTTTTTCCTTTGAGAAATTAAGAAGTAGGGCTGTTCAGAACGAGGGTCGAGTCTAGTGTATTGTTTGTTAGGGGCGAGCGACCTGAAAGCTCGCTCCACTTTGTTTTTTATCCGCTATTGAATGCATCTTAGCCCGTCTTAAATTTGATCGATTATTTACGTTAGAAAAATACCTAAAGTTGCATTAGGAAAGTTGTTTGAAATGTTTGGAACAAGTTTACAGGTAACTTATTAGATATTTTGTAGTCATGTTGGGCGAGTTGGAACCGGTGTTTTTCTGGATCAAACGCGCCAAATAAATTGACATTTTGGAGATATAACGACGGAATTTATCGAACAAAAGGACCGTTTGTGATGTTTATGGGACATATTGGAGTGCCAACAGAAGAAGATCTTCAAAGGTAAGGCATGAATTATATCGTTATTTCTGCATTTTGTGTCACGCCTGGCGGGTTGAAATATGAATGTCATGTGTTTGTTTTGTGGGGTGCTATCCTCAGATAATCGCATGGTTTGCGTTTCGCCGTAAACCTGACATGTTGGCTGCAACAAGTGTAGCTTTAATTTGGTGTATTGCATGTGTGATTTCATGAAAGTTTAATATTCATAGTAATTTAATTTGAATTTGTTGCTCTGCCATTTTACTGGATGTTGTCGAGGGGTTCTGCTAGCTGAACGTCTAGCCGTAACAAGTTAAGAAGAAATTCTTATTTACAATGACAGCCGAGGAACAGTGGGATAATGACAGATTTTTACCGTGTCAGTTTGGGGATTCGATCTAGCAACCTTTCAGTTACTGGCCCAATGCTCTAACCATAGGCTACCTGCCGCCCGGATGTCCCGGAAACATTGATCAAAATCCTTAAAGTTCCAGTGCAGTCAAAATTCTCTTTTTTCCTATGTTTTGTACCCTACCTTACAACTACTGATAAAACTAACATTGTAAAAGTGTCATTTTTTAAAATCAGTGTTATTTTCTGATTGTTGCTGGTTGAAAATATAATCTACACAGGAACTTCTAATTAGCAGGTTTTGCATGGGTGGAGTTTTGGTTTGCCTGGTGACTTAGGGGCCTAGCCCGAACCATGAAAAACAGCCCCAGACCATTAATCCGACAGGTTAATCCCAGATTCACCCATTGGACGGCCAGATGGTGAAGTGTGATTCAACACTGGAGAGAACGCATTTCCACTGCTCCAGAGTCCAATGGCGGTGAGCTTTATACTGCTCCAGCCAACGCTTATCATAGAGCATGGTGATCTTGTAGCGCATGGCATAGCGCATGGCAGAGCACGAGGCATAGCATGGCGCATGGTGTGCAGTTGCTTCGGCCATGGAAACCCATTTCATGTAGCCCCCTGACGAACAGTTATTGTGCTGATGTTGCTTCCAGAGGCAGTTTGGAACTCGGTAGGACAGATGATTTTTACGTGCTACATGTTTCAGCACTTGCCGGTCCCATTCTGTAAGCTTGTGTGGCCTACCACTTCGCGGCTGAGTCGTTGTTGCTCCGAGATGTTTCCACTTCACAATAATAGCACTTACAGTTGACCAGAATAGCTCTAGCAGGGCAGAAATTTGACGAACTGACTTGTTGGAAAGGTTACGACGGTGCCACGTTGAAAGTCACTGAGCTCTTCAGTAAGGCCAATCTACTGCCAATGTTTGTCTATGGAGACTGCATGCCTGTGTGCTCGATTTTATATCCGTCAGCAATGGGTGTGGCTGAAATATCGGAATCCACTAATTTGAAAGGATGTCCACATACTTCTGTATATATAGTTTATGTTGGTTGTATGAATTCAGACACGTCCATGCTCTTTGTTAGGGATGATGTTTAGGTGAGTGAAATAAATAAACAGGCCATTGTCTACATTTAAATGGTTGCTTATGCTTTCTGGAAGATAGCGCTGGAGGCTAGGGCTGCCGTCTCATCGACTCTTAACCAACCATGCTATTTTGTTAGTTTTTTTGCGTTGTTCGTAACGTGTTTTGTACGTAATGTTGCTGCTACCGTCTCTTATGACTGAAAAGAGTTTCTGGACATCAGAACTGGGATTACTCACCTCTTCTTCAATGAGTTGGATGCGAGGGATATACTACGGACACCCGACCAGGCCCAGATCCCTGTGATTTGCTGGAAAAGGAAACGTAGGTTTCACGGAAAGAGATCAGGATGCCTTGTGTGGGTCAGGCGGCGATCTGGCTAATCTGCCCTTGCCTTCCGTTCTGCTAGCCGACGTTCAATCGCTGGAAAATAAATGGGACGAACTGAAAGCATGTGTATCCTACATTAAAAACCTTAATATAATAATAATATATGCCATTTAGCAGACACTTTTTATCCAAAGCGACTTACAGTCATGTGTGCATACATTCTACGTATGGGTGGTCCCGGGAATCGAACCCACTACCCTGGCGTTACAAGCGCCATGCTCTACCAACTGAGCTACAGAATGTTTCACAGAGTTGTGGCTGAACGACGACGTTAAGAACATACAGCTGGTGGGTTATACACTATCGGCAGGACAGAACAGCAGCCTCTGGTAAGACAAGGGGAGGAGGGGGCCTATGCATATTTGTAAACAATAGCTGGTGCACAATATCTAAGGAAGTCTCAGGGTTTTGCTCGTCTGAGGTAGAGTATCTCATGATAAGCTGTAGACCACACTAGAGAGTTTTCATCTGTTTTTTTTAGTAGCTGTCCACATACCTCCACAGCCCGAAGCTGGCACTAAAACCACACTCAATGAGCTGTATTCCGCCATAAGCAAACAGGAAAATGCTCATCCAGAGGTGGCGCTCCTAATGGCCGCAGACTTTTATGCAGGGAAACTTAAATCAGTCTTTGCTCATTTCTTTCGGCATGTTAAATGTGCAAACAGAGGGCAAAAATTTCTAGACCACCTGTACTCCACACACAGAGACGCATACAAAGCTCTCTATCGCTCTCCATTTGGCAAACCTGACAATAACTCTATCCTCCTGATTCCTGATTGCAAGAAACAATTAAAGCAGGAAGCACCAGTGACTCGGTCTATAAAAAAGTGGTCAGATGAAGCAGATGCTAAACTACAGGACTGTTTTTCTAGCACAGACTGGAAAATGTTCCGGGATTCTTCCGATGGCATTGAGGAGTACACCACATCAGTCACTAGCTTTACCAATAAGTGCACCGAGGACGTCCCGACTCCGGGATGCTGGCCTTTTAGGCAGAGTTGCAAAGAAAAAGCCATATCTCAGACTGGTCAATAAAAATTAAATATTAAGATGGGCAAAAGAACACAGACACTGGACAGAGGAACTCTGCCTAGAAGGCCAGCATCCCGGAGACGCCTCTTCACTGTTGACATTGAAACTGGTGTTTTGTGGGTACGGTTTAATGAAGCTGCCAGTTGAGGACTTGTGAGGTGTCTGTTTTTCAAACTAGACACTCTAATGTACTTATCCTCTTGCTCATTTGTGCACCGAGGCCCCCCACTCCTCTTTCTATTCTGGTTAGAGCCAGTTTGCGCTGTTCTGTGAAGGGAGTAGTACACTGTGTTGTACGAGATCTTCAGTTTCTTGGCAATTTCTCGCATGGATTAGCCTTCATTTCCCAGAACAAGAATAGACTGACGAGTTTCAGAAGAAAGTTATTTGTTTCTGGCAATTTTGAGCACAAATGCTGATGCTCCAGATACTCAACTAGTCTAAATAAGGCCAGTTTTATTGCTTCTTTAATCAGGACAACAGTTTTCAGCTGTGCTAACATAATTGGAAAAGGGTTTTCTAATGATCAATTAGCCTTTTAAAATTATAAACTTGGATTAGCCATTGGAACACGAGTGATGGTTAATGATAATTGCCCTCTGAACACCTATGTAGATATTCCATTTTTAAAAAAAATCAGTCGTTTCCAGCTACAATAGTAATTTACAACATTAACAACATCACACTGTATTTCTGATCAATTTGATGTTATTTTAATGGACCAAAAATTTGCTTTTCTTTCAAAAACAAGGACATTTCTAAGTGACCCAAAACCTTTGAATAGTAATGTACAAATGCATACCATGAACTGAGAAACAATCTGTCCACTAAGGGCAGATCATTGATTGGTTGAAAGTGCTGTATAGCATCCTGATGATACTGTTTACTGTGGAATGGGATGCATATAATTGTATCACACAATATATTATAAAAACCCTAAGAGCTCGAGCTCTCTCTCTCTCTCTCTCTCTCTCTCTCTCTCTCTCTCTCTCTCTCTCTCTCTCTCTCTCTCTCTCTCTCTCTCTCTCTCTCTCTCTCTCTCTCTCTCTCTCTCTCTCTCTCTCTCTCTCTCTCTCTCTCTCTCTCTCTCTCTCTCTCTCTCTCTCTCTCTCTCTCTCTCTCTCTCTCTCTCTCTCTCTCTCTCTCTCTCTCTCTCTCTCTCTCTCTCTCTCTCTCTCTCTAGCCTGGGCCTAAAGTGGCAGGGGTTTTGGAGTTGTTTTTAAAAGTAGTAGGAGTCTGTTTCAGATCTTGTGTTTAACACCAACCTGTCACTGAATTGTTGTCAAAGTAGGCTACTATTTCTAAATGTTGTGTCGGGTCTAGTCTGTACTAAATCTTATTGAAATAGTTGTTTGGATTTTTACAGAAGTAAGAATCTTTGTCAATACAACAGCCTACTTTGTATGGATGCATTTAGATTCATTCTCTGGATTTTTTTCCAATACTTGTTGTGTTTACTGAATTGTTTTCAAAGTACTATTTTTACATTTTGTGCTACTTTGTAGGAGGGGCTGTGCTTCAAGAAGTTTCATGTCATATTCTAGGCTAAATGCAAACACTCAAGTGACAGTGTGACATGAATTTGTCCTACAAATCTTATAGGGAAATTGTGTACTTTTTAAAATAGTTGTGTTTTGTATCTTCTTTCTTTATCTATCTCTATCTAATTCTTGTTGCATTCACTAATTTGTTGTCAAAGTAAGGTACTATTTCTACTTTTTGTGTCAGGCCTGGTCTGTACTAAATCTTATTAAGAGAGGATATGTACATTTTGAAATAGTCTCTGAATAGTTGTTTACATTTCTACATCGTTACAGAAGAAAAATCATTGACAATCAAATAGCCTACTTTGTGTGGGTATTGAAATACTTTCTGAATATTGTCCTCTGGTCACATTTAGGATTATAAATAATACACTTGGTACATTTTGAGGGAGTAATTAAGTCAAATTTACTACAATTTAATATTCTGGAGTGTTTTTTTGTGACGAGTGTTAATCATTTTTTGATAGTGAATGTTACTCTTTACAAAATGGAAGACAAAAATAGTGTTATTCCTATTGACATGAATATGGTTTCATATTAAAGACGAAGTTGTGCTCTTTAAAACTAAGTTAACTTGTAATTGTAATTTGTTCTTTGTTTTTGAGCTATGTCTGCTTGTTAGAAATGTGTGAGAAAAATAGCTTTATCTTGAAACGGTAATCTACAGCAGCATTCTATAATTATATTAGGCTCTAAAGGGTTAATAGACCAATAACAAAGAGTTGCAAACCTCTCTCTAATAACAGTTAGTTTTCAGTTTTCCCCTCCCCACTCAGACCAATCCAAGACAGTCCTAGCTAAATTTTTGCTTGAGAAATATTTTTCAGCTAAAAATACATTTTAATACAATTTTAATGTAAAACTATTATAGTAAATTACTTAATTTTTACCCAGAAATGATTAGATATTGATATAAAAATGGCTGCAATAGGCCTTTAAAGATGCCGACAATATATTTCATTGTGTGCCAAATTTTTACATCACTTCTTGGTGAAAGGTTATTTGATAAGATTTAAACCCTATTTGGGAATTTTTTTTTTCATGCATGGTTTCCTCCAGATGTGGCGCTTGCCATTCAGGTCAAAGAGTTCAATCTTGGCTTCATCAGACCAGAGAATCTTGTTTCTCATGGTCTGAGAGTACTTTAGGTGCCCTTTGGCAAATTCCAAGTGGGCTGTCATGTGCCTTTGACTGAGGAGTGGCTTCCGTCTGGCCAATCTACCATAAAGTCCTGATTGGTGGAGTGCTGCAGAGATGGTTGTCATTCTGGAAGGTTCATGTCCAATCAATTGAGTTTACCACAGGTGGACTCCAATCAAGTTGTAGAACCATCTCAAGGATGATCAATGGAAACAGAATGTACCTGAGATCAATTTCGAGTCTCATAGCAAAGGGTCTGAATACTTATGTAACTAAGGTATATCTGTTTTGATTTTAATACATTTGCAAAAATGTCCAAAACCCTGTTTTCTCTTTGTCTTTATGGGGTATTATGTGTAGATTAATGACTACATTAATTTTATTTAATCCATTTTAGAATAAGGCTGTAACGTAACAAAATTGAAAAAAGTGGGGGAGTGGAAAAAATTAAGGCATCTGAATACTTTCCGAATGCACTGTATACTGAAAATAAGAATTTGTTCTTAACTGACTTGCCTAGTTAAATAAAAGGTAAAAATAAATAAATAAATCAATAAATAATAATACTTGTAAGTCTGCTAAATGACTTAAATGTAAATGTAAATGTAAGTAAAAATGTCACAAGGATAATTGAACTTAGACAAAGCTTTTTCATCATAAAAATAGGCAACAACAAAAAAACACTCAAAAAAATGAACACTCACTCAAGTAATTGATTACTAACATCCGTTCGGATATGTACGTGCTGTAATTTATGTGAAACCTATGACTGTGCACCGTATAGGCACAGCCATTTCAACCAGGATGCTTTCTGAACTCTGGATTTGGTTCCAAATAGGAAATCAGATGAGTTCAAAATGTGCTACTCACATGCAGAAATGCATGACTGTGACCTGTCTGACAGGTCAATGTGGGCTGAGGGAGAGGATGACATGACATGTTCTTTCCAACAGCCCAGTGTGGGCGTAAGCTATGGGATGTTCACATACTGTACTTACACATCTTTGGAATTATAAACACAAAACTGCTTGATACGTAAGTCAAACCCATGGCAGAAAATGGACACGTATCTGTAGACTGAGCTATAAGTACAGTTAGAATGTACCACCGGGACAACTGGTGATCAGATGCTGTGGTAAAACTGGATATAAGTGGCAAAGAGGTGGCTGTGGTTCCAGTAAATGTATGAATGAATCCTGTCTGTTCAATTGAGTAACATTCTTATGTAGTAATTGAAAAGATTAAAAGAAGACAATGTCATACCATAGACGCATATGGTTTCCTTCACTGAACTGAACCCATTGGAAATGGCTTTGGCAGCATAATGGCAGCATAATACTGTGCCTTTTCTTTCATATTTAGATGCAGTTTCAGAAAAACATGCCGAGACCTGAGGATGACCTCTCAGTGGTTAAGAATAGAGACATTCACTTGGGGGCAGGAGTAGGCTTGGAACAAATCAGGTTGATCAAAGAGCTGGAGAGGAGTTGAAAGGTCACGGAGAGAAGAACACAATAACTTTGACAACAATAACATTATGAGGAGACATAATGATGGACACTGTCTGCTAGGAGAAACCTAACCATAATAACAAGAGGCCAGACAGAATTATTCTCTGTTTTGTTTCTTCTTTGTTGGGGGAATCAAAGCAGATCTGTAAAAAATCTCCAAATCAAAAAGAAAAGTCCAGAAATAGGAGAATTACAGACTGTACAATACTGTTCAACCATCACACAGAAACACATTTGGAATATAGGACTTTTATGTCCAACCCTCCTCCTCCCCCCAGAAACAAGATTCTCCAGAAAACTTGGGGAGCAAAATAAAATGACCCGCGGGCCACATTCGGCCAACAGGTCGCCAGTTGGGGAACCCTGCTGTAGACAGTAATCGTGTCTCTATAGGTGAGGAACTGCAATACAGACACCTGGACACTACATAGAAACATCAGACAAGTGGGTAAAAATAACTGTAAGGAGTTGGAGAGTGACTCAACATTTGAAAGACTTTTTGACAAAAATCGAGAAATGTGTCAAAACGTTGCCTTGGTGGGGGTTGTGATGCGATGCAGACCCGCCGCCAGCCTATTTCTTGTTTGTCTGATGGACACAGGCCTTGTGTCACAACATCAGCACCTCATTTTAAAGCCCCCTTCCTCTATGTTTACTGAAATCACTCAATGAGGTATCATCTGAGCAGATTTATTTTGACAACTCAGGACTCAACCTGCTGGGATTATTTCTGAAGTCTGTCATGAGGAGCCTGCAGAGATGATTTCCGAGGATTTGTTCTTCTTAAATTGAACTGCTGCTCCCCAATCTTCATGCTTCCTTGTCCCTACGGGTCCAATAATACTGCTGCATGGCATAATTACACATCCATGCATGGATGCCTACAGCATGGAAATCATAATACCCTTTTTGTTCTGGGCTAAATCTGGCTGCAAATCTGCCTCCCTTCTCAAATTACACCCCTTTTAATATCAGGTTCACAGAGGAACCTCTCCATTACTCTCAAACAACAAACTCACTGCACACTGTCTAAAATATGGAAAGGTGTAGATTTGTCTGTACTTTTACAGCAACACTACAACGATTTTGCATTGACATTCATAGCCTCCTCCTACATCTCCTCCAGAGAGAACACAAAACATATGATGTCTAGAATGAAATCTCTACTCGCACTGCAACCTGTTATTGCAGCTGGCTGCCTCTTCGTATTCCTATTACTGAGGGTGGGACTTCAGATGGACTATGTTACAGTATGTTTCCTCTTGGGGAAGGAGGGAGCAGTTCCTGTGGCCAAGGGTGTGTCCTCCTGAGCACCTTTTATCTACGCACAATAACAAATTAGAGCACAGGAAGAACCACGTTTTGTTCTGAAACCCACCCAGTCCATACAGACATAACACACCCATCAGAGTCAATAGGAGCCCCTCTATCTGAGTTGAACTGGACTGGATATGTCAGCCTCAAGAACACATGGCTCTCCATATGAATGGTGTTTTCAAAGAACATCATTCTCAGATCTTCTTGGCATGATCACTATAGTTGTAGTAACAGGAAAGAGGGTAAACAACAATAGACAGAGGTGATGCGTCATGATTTCCAGGAACCCTGAATCACCTTCACACCAAAACCACTTATACCAGTGACCCACCCAGGGTCATTATGAGGGGATGTGGAGTATTTCCTACAAAAAACAACAGCAGTACAAATGGAACATCTAGTCTTCCGAATAACACTATGTATCACTCACTCTAGGTATATACACTCTGACATAGACTGACCAGGTGAACCCAGGTGAAAGCTATGATCCCTTATTGACGTCACTTCTTAAATTCACTTCAATCAGTGTAGATGAAGCGGAGGAGACAGGTTAAATAATTATTTTTAAGCCTTGAGACAATTGATACATGGATTCTGTATGTGTGCCATTCGGAGGGTGAATGGGCAATACTAAATAATTAAGTGGCATTGAGTGGAGTATGGTAGTAGGTGACAAGCGCACCGGTTTGTGTCACGAACTGCTGGGTTTTTCATGCTCTACAGTTTCCCATGTGTATCAACAATGGTCCACCATCCAAAGGACATCCAGCCAACTTGACACAACTGTGGGAAGCATTGGAGTCAACATGGGCCAGTATCCCTGTGGAACACTTTCGACACGTTGTAGAGTCCATGTCCGACGAATTGAGGCTATTCTGGGGGCAACTCAATATTAGCAAGATGATTGATTTGATTTCATTAGAGGGAGAGAGTGAGGGGTGAGATGTAGAAAATGCATCTGACGAGGGAGGTGAAACATAACTCCCATTTCCAGGTCCCTTTTCTGAATTAAAATAATGTAATGTGTTGATCACATGTATCTCATTTCTATTTTTAAACACAAATCAAAGCATGACATGTTGTTACTGAGAAAATACACTGTAGTTTTCCTACTCATCTGGGGAGTGTGTTTCTGGCCTGTACAGTTTGTCCATGGTGCTGGATAAGAGTTGAAGGATGGCTATGTAGGGACGAATAAGGAGTAAGTATCAGTAAATCTCTAGTGAAGCATTGATGGCACCACATCAATCACTGAGGCAGCCATCATGCTGACATGCCCATACAATGGTAAACTTAGCCTTCAAGGCCTTACTAAAATCTCAAGTGATCTCAGGATTCAGCTGCATGACCTAATAAAAAAGTCGACTTTGTTCACTGTTTAAAACAGCTGGAAAAGAACGGACAAACATGTAGGGGAGAATGTTGAGCCATTTTTTACATTCAGCATCACTACATCAAGGGAAATATAGTATTATTTCTAACAAAGATATCTACATATATTTCAGGACATTGTGTATCTCTGGAAATAATCAGAATTTAGTTTTGAAAAGAGCTTGTCAAAAAAAAGTGGTCTCTTGGAACAACTTACCCTGGGTAAGGGTTTAGTTGAGCATAGGGACAGAGTATGTTGAGCCGCCTTGGGGTAAGTGGGTGATGGTGCTGGTAGTTAAAAGTATATATATATTTTTTTCATCTTCTTATTTTTGCACTTTTTGATATCCAAATACAGTCTTGTCCCATCGCTGGGGCAATGAAATCCTGGCTGGCCAAACCCTCCCATTACCTGGACGATGCCTTAGACCACTGCTCCACTCAGGAGGCCGATAGTTCAAAGTTTAATTCATGGAATGGGGGTGTGGTGTATTGTATATCTTAAATGTATGCCTACATTCATATATAGATCTCTCTGTTCAATATCACTTACCCTTCCATTTCTAGACCAGTTGTCCTGAACAGGGATGTTTTTTCAATGTGCCAATTCTTAGGCAAGTTCTCTGCATTTGAGGCTTTCTATACACAGGCCATGATGACGTATTCCCTGTAACAATAAAAATGCAATTCATATGCATTTCTTCCTTCCTTCACAGGCTCCACAAAGACCTCTTCCTAAATATTTAGTCACATGAGGGGTGGCTCAATTAGCCCTTTGGCTCAACTTACCCCACTCTCCCCTACTTTAGTCTAATACCTCTATGCAGGCACTTTGTCTGTTCAGTACAGAGCAGCAAGTCAATGTTTGATGGTGTTTGCCAGCATCATAATGGGAACGTTCAGATAATAATCAAAGTCAGTGGCTACATGACAGAAGTAAAATTGGCAGAAAGGTCCAACAACCCACGTGTAACCCAATATCATCCTGCTCCAGCAATAGTGGCATACAACATCCCCAGGCTCTTCAAAGTTAAAAGGCCTTATGAAACCACTATGCCATTACTTAGCTACATCAAATGTAACCTGCCTTAGAAACACCTGCACCGGGTGAATCAGGACACAGATGTAACGCTATATCTATATATTACATCTGATCTTTATATGACCTGCAAGTAACCTCAGGCTAAAACTCAAAAAGTCAAAAAGGTAAGAACAAGAAGAGAAAGATGGTCCCTGTCTGAGGTAAGAGACATGGTCCTCTGCTGCTGCTCACAATAAGGACTGACAAGACCTTTGGAGGCATTGAGATCATCATTCTGTAATATGTTAGAAAGACTGTTAGTCATCTAGTTCTAGTTCTTCCCTGTTGACATCCCCTCCACAAAAGTGTCAACCTTTCCTATGAAATCAGTATTACTGTTTGCATCTGTGCTTGATGCCTGTTCTTTTTATACTGTGTTGTATTTTCTATTGACATAATATTACCAGCTATGCTAAGGACAGTAAAGTGTTATCATGAAGCCAATATAATTTATACAGGTCCTTACATGATCTCTGAGGCCCTGAGCATCCTGAGGACTTGGGCCATCCAAAAAGAATACTGGAACATTGCACCTGCAGCACTGCAGAGGCTTATCAAGAGCTCAACAAGCTTATCCGCTCATAATAAAACACAGGGATGTAAAATGTAAACAGCCTCCCTGTACCGACTCATTCTTGTTGATGTGATGCCTCACATATTAATGCTGCTGGAGCACTTGTTTTAAAGAGCACTTCACCCTGACTAGAACACACAGAAAAACCCACATAACTGAACAATCTGGAGGTGAGGCATTAACACCCATTGGGCAACAACTGGTTTGTTGTTTCCATGCAATTTAAACCCAATAATTCAATATTATGACATTGAATCAACGTGGAAGACTGATTGGATTTGAAAAAAGTTCAGAAATTTTTTTTAATGTATTTTTTTTCACAACATTTTTTTGGTTGATTTCACTTTGAATTCACATTAGTTGACAAGCTAACCAAATGTTAATCAAAACTAGACGAACTGACGTCTGTGCCCAGTGGGAATACTGTGAAATGCATGTTTGGATTCTTAGTTGATGATATGCTCTTCATTTCAATAATAAGAGCAGGAAGGAACATCCACTTCCATATGAATAGGTAGGTCTATGTATTTCATGTGATTGAAATAAAAGTCAACCAGAATTGTAAATGACAATTTCATGAGGTTTGAGAAGAGGTCTCTATGAACGTTCTCCTTTACAGCAGTATTTTTTTTAAATGGGTTGCTTTGAGCAACTGCATGCGGGAAGACAGAGGGACACAGTCAACTTTTAGAACACTGCTGAAGAACAGTGCTCGTTGAGAATTACAAAGGCTCTGGAGTTTACAAATCTCAGTGGGAAAATGATATATTTTGGTACGATAGCATGCGTCATCAAAGCAGAAACTGAACCCTGCAGCTGAACTTAGACAAGTAGCACAGAACAGGCCTGTTGAGTATCATTGACCTTGAGGGTCTTTGTGAGAGAGTTTCAGTCAAAACCACAGTATAAGACAGTTCAGAGATTTAGTCTCAGCTTATTAAGAGCAGAATATCTTTCCCTGGTAATGAAGAGCCTGTCAGGGCTGCACTCACATCAAACAGTGAAAGATTATTCCTTGTCTGTCTGTTCAGACCTCAGGCAGTATCAGCCTGGCCTCAGTCTGGAAGGAGTACAATTGAAACCTGAGACCCAATCACAGCTGGACTGCCGCAAATGTTGAGCCAACATGACACTTTGGATCCATCTCCCTTCCGTATGTATGTACCTTCCTCTGACAAAAACAGGGTTGGTCCTGGTCAGTCCCTGAATGGGAGACCAGATGCTGCTGGAAGTGGTGTTGGAGGGCCAGTAGGAGACACCTTTTCCTTTGGTCTGAAAAAATATCCTAGGGCACCTTGTGTAGGGTGCTGCCTATCGGATGGGATGTTAAATGGGTGTCCTGACTCTCTGTGTTCACTAAAGATCCGATGGCACTTATCGTAAGAGTGTTTAGCATGGTGTCCTGGCTAAATTCCCAATCTGGCCCTCATACCATCATGGTCACCTAATCATCCCCAGTTTACAATTGGCTCATTCATCTGTCTCCCCTGTAACTATTTTCCAGGTCGTTGCTGTAAATGAGAATGTGTTCTCAGTCAACTTACCTGGTTCAAATAAACCTACAATAACCTCTCCCTTTCAAAGGAAAGACGTAGTTGAATGAAATTAATACATGTAAATGGTGACTGCATTAAGCAATAGTTTCCTCTCCACGCTACGCTAGTGATAACAGTATTTTGACTTCAATCACACTAAAGCTGCAAACTGACCAGGCCCATCTTTACAGAGTATCAACAGGTAAGTAATAAAAATAGATGTGGGAGCACCACTGTCTATACATGCATAATGGCTCCCTAATATATCTATATTGTGTGTGTGTGTGTAAATTATGCGCAACGGAGCCCAGAGCTGATCCTCGGCCCTAAGCGGAGTCCTGCACAGGGACTGGATGTGACAGCTGAGAATGATTATTTAGCCCATTATCCCACCAGTCATACTGCTGCCTGGAAGCCATCACACTTCACTGTCACGTCACCACACAGTACATTGAAAACACATTCCGCTGCATCTCCACCAAATACAGAGCAGTACCAGCAGCAGTGGTGGCCATTGGAAGAGAGTTATTGTTCTTTTCAACCTTACATGCGGCAGGTAGCCTAATTTTAGGGCGTTAGGCTCGTAATCGAAAGGTTTCTGGATCTAATTCCTGAGCTGACAAGATACAAATCTGTGGTTCTACCCCTGAACAAGGCAGTTAACCCACTGTTCCCCGGTAGGCCGTCATTGTAAAATAAGAATTTGTTCTTAATTGACTTGCCTAGTTAAATAGAGGTTAAAAAAAATATATATATAGGTTTGCGTAATGACTTATGCCTTCACATGCTTCAGTTTGGCTACCCTCTTGTAGGAAATCCTACAGGAGGGTAGCTCTCCTGTAACAGGGTTGGAGAGACCTGGGCTAGGCGAACCGAACGATGGTGCTTGCATACTCCCTTAATAGACCTTCACCTGAAAAATGAGACAAACGGCAATAGTACTGTTTCTCCATCTTGAGACACCATAGCCAGGATACACTTCCTCAAAATAGAATTAATCGAAGATAACTCAAGAAATCTGTCATTAATTTTGACATATTTGCAGAGGAGATGTTGGTCACACAATTTTACATCTACTGTAACTAAGATGTTTGGTGCAGTATTTCTCAAGTGAAAAACTGCATGAAAACGATTGATCTCTCATTGAATGACAACAAACACATAATTGAAAAATCCCTACTGTTGACCAATCATAGATGAAATGTTGGGGACTTCAGCTACCGACTTCGGCTTGCCTTGAGAAAAAAAATATTGTTTGTATGAAGAGACAAAAAAACCTAAATTAGAAAGATACTGTCTGGAAGGTGATGGGCTGAACAGAATTATAAAGCTGTAGCCTCGTAATTGGGATTTCATAGGGCCACTTTCATTATTTTAACCTGAATAGTTACATTAGAATTATTGGCGCAATACTAAATCTACCAAATTCTACTTTATTCTAGTTCACTACTACCATTTCCCTTCTCCAGGATTAGATAAAATTGCGACAAAGATAAGTAATCAGAATGAGAAATTAAAGATACAATATTGAATGGTAGAAATTGGATACATCAGACTTGGCGATTCAATGATATTGCTAATACTGGAACAAACTACATTGTCAATGTAGTGATCATGCAGTTTATCTTTTCAGAACCAACTAATGAACATTTCTATATCACCAATGCAATCAGCTATCAAAAGTTGGAATAGAAAGTATGCCAATGCCCAAACTCTGTTTTAAGCATTTGTGTTGAACATCTGTTGTGCCAGTTAAGATGCAGAGAGGAGTCTGGTTATATTTTTGTTGTGCGACCATACACACATGCTCACTCTCAAGTTTCTGCTGTTGCAGGTGTTTAAACAGGACATTTGGTCTTGATAGTGCCTTTTTATGAACAATATTCATTCTGTGATCTGACTGAGCGCAGAAGTCATTTCAACATCAGTTTTGATTTTAATTCGGTTGAGCTGTCAATAGTGATGTGCATCTTTCCTTATCAACACAATTTGAGTAATGTCTCAATAAATGGGCTACGATACGATACAGGAACAATACGTTTCAGTTTGAAACAATTCGGTGCGATTTGATTTGATTAGAGGAACGAATCAATGTGATCTGGTTAATTCATTAACATTTGTTGAATAAACACATTCTGAGCTGGTCCTCTCTGAGCTGACTTCTCTCTCTGTGTGTGTGTGTGTGTGTAAATTATTTGCATTTACAGTGCCTTTGGAAAGTATTCAGACCCCTTGACTTTTTCCACATTTTGTTACGTTACCGCCTTATTCTAAAATGTATTAAATAAAATAAAAATCCTAAGCAATCTACAATCAATACCATAATGACAAAGCAAAAACAGGTTTTTGGACATTTTTGGAAATGTAAATAAAAATGTATATACCTTATTTACATAAGTATTCAGGCCTTTTGATATGAGAATTGAGCTCAGGTGCATCCAGTTTCCATTGATCATCCTTGAGATGTTTCTAGAACTTGATTGGAGTCCATCTGTTGTAAATTAAATTGATTGGACATTATTTGGAAAGGCACACACCTGTCTATATAAGGTCCCACAGTTGACAGTGCATGTCAGAGAAAAAACCAAGCAATGAGGTCGAAGGAATTCTCCATAGAGTTCCAAGACAGGATTGTGGCAAGGCACAGATCTGGGGAAGGGTATCAACACATTTCTGTAGCATTGAAGGTCCCCAAGGACACAGTGGCCTCCATCATTCTTAAATGGAAGAAGTTTGGAACCACCAAGATTCTTCCAAGAGCGTGTTGCCCTGCCAAACTGAGAAATCGGAGAGAAGGGCCTTGGCAAAGGAGCTGACCAAGAACCCGAGGGTCACTCTGACAGAGCTCCAGAGTTCATCTGTGGAGATGGCAGAACCTTCCAGAAGGACAACCATCTCTGCAGCACTCCACCAATCAGGCCTTTATGGTAGAGGGGCCAGGCCGCATGGAGTTTGCCAAAAGGCACCTAAAGACTCTCAGACTATGAGAAACAAGATTCTCTTGTCTGATTAAACCAAGATTGAAGTCTTTGGCCTGAATGCCAAGCGTCACATCTGGAGGAAACCTGATGGTGAAGCATGGTGGTGGAAGCATCATGATGTGGGGATGTTTTTCAGCATTAGGAAATGGGAGACTAGTCAGGATCGAGGGAAAGATGAAAGGGAGCAAAGTACAGAGAGATCCTTGATGAAAACCTTCTCCAGAGTGCTCAGGACTTCCGACTGTGGTGAAGGTTCACCTTCCAACAAGACAATAACCCTAAGCACACAACCAAGAAAACACAGGAATGACTTAGGGACAAGTCTCTGAATGTCCTTTAGTGGCCAAGCCAGAGCCCGGACTTGAACCAGATCGAACATCTCTGGAAAAATCTGAAAATAGCTGTCCAGCAATACTCCCCATCGAACCTGACAGAGCTTGAGAGGATCTGCAGAGAGGAATGAGAGAAACTCCCCAAATACAGGTGTGCCAAGCTTGTAGCATCATACCTAAGAAGACTTGATGCTGCGGCCAAAGGTGCTTCAACAAAATACTGAATAAAAGGTCTGAATAGTTATGTAACTGTATTTTCATATTTTTTTAAATATATATAAATGAGCAAAAATGTCTAAAAACTAGTTTTTTGTTATGCCCTGACCATAGACTTTTTATTCTCTATTTTGGTTAGGTCGGGGTGTTTCTCGGGTGGGTAATATAGGTTGTTTTATTTCTATGTTGGCCTGGTATGGTCCCCAATCAGAGGGCAGCTGTTTATCGTTGTCTCTGATTGGGGGATCATATTTAGGCAGCCATTTCCAGTCCCGCTCCAGGGCAGGAGCCTTCCTCTGCGCCGGTGCCCAGTCCAGGCCCGGCATCCAGTCCCGCTCCATGGCAGGAGCCATCCTCTGCGCCGGTGCCCAGTCCAGGCCCGGCATCCAGTCCCGCTCCATGGCAGGAGCCCTCCTCTGCGCCGGTGCCCAGTCCAGGCGCGGCGTACAGTCCCGCTCCATGGCAGGAGCCCTCCTCTGCGCCGGTGCCCAGTCCAGGCGCGGCGTACAGTCCCGCTCCATGGCAGGAGCCCTCCTCTGCGCCGGTGCCCAGTCCAGGCGCGGCGTACAGTCCCGCTCCATAGCAGGAGCCCTCCTCTGCGCCGGTGCCCAGTCCAGGCGCGGCGTACAGTCCCGCTCCATAGCAGGAGCCCTCCTCTGCGCCGGTGCCCAGTCCAGGCGCGGCGTACAGTCCCGCTCCATAGCAGGAGCCCTCCTCTGCGCCGGTGCCCAGTACCGCTATATGGCAGGAGCCTCCTTCTGCGCTGGTGCCCAGTCCAGGTGCAGCATCCAGTCCCACTCCATGGCAGGAGCCTCCTTCTGCGCCGGTGCCCAGTCCAGGTGCAGCATCCAGTCCCACTCCATGGCAGGAGCCCTCCTCTGCGCCGGTGCCCAGTCCAGGTGCAGCATCCAGTCCCACTCCATGGCAGGAGCCCTCCTCTGCGCCGGTGCCCAGTCCAGGCATGGCGTCCAGTTCTGCTCCATGGCCGGAGCCTTCCTCTGCACCTGTGCCCAGTCCAGGCGGCCAACTCAGCTCCATGGCCGGAGCCTTCCTCGGTGCCGGTGCCCAGTCCGGGTGCGGCATTCAACCCAGCTCCATGGCCGGGGCCCTCCTCTGCGCCGAAGCCCAGGCCGGGCACAGCGTTCTACCCTGCTCCATGGCCGGACCCGTGGTCTGAGCACTCCATAGCTTCACGTGTCGTTTCCTCTTTATTGTATTTTGTACGGTTCACGCATAATAAAATGTCGAACCGATTTCACTCTGCGTTTATGTCTGAATGTTATTACGACGATCGTGACATTTTTTCTTTTTCATTTTGGAGTATTGTGTGTAGATTGATGAGAAAAAAATACAATTGAATACATTTTAGAATAAGGCTGTAATGTAAAAAATAATTGGAAAAAGTCAAGGGGTCTGAATACTTTCCAAAAGCACCGTTTCCACTAGATAGTAAAGATGAATAAAAACAAACAGATTTTGTCATCTTCATTTAAGGTTAGGGTTAGCCATTAGATTAGTAGTGTGGTGAAGGATAGGTTATAAATAATATTTTAAGAAGAGAAACTGCAGAAAATAGCAGGTTTTATGACTTTGTTAACCAGAGACGACCCACCTGAGGTGAGCCATAACGAAAACGGGGCATCTACCACTATCAGATAAGGGGAGCAATGTTTGCTCTTTTGCAGATTTAAAGTGTTTGAGCTGGTAATGTATCAATATTTATCTTTAAAAATGAGATATGTCACTGCCAACGAAAATATAGAACAACTTTGGATTTCACCCTCATCTCAAAATCGAATGGTTTACATAGTTTGGAATGTTTTATCTTTCGTCCCGCTTTGACCGTGCAGTGCAGGTAGATTTTTAGTTGTTGTTGTCCTCATTATTAAATGATCCATTTTACCCTGTATATTTACAAATGACCATGTACATTGATTGTTCAAAACAAAGCTGTCAAAACTATTACTGATGGTGACCTCGAACAATACAAATGAAATCCAATGTAGCCTAAGCCGCATTCACCAGGTAGGCTATATAGCAAGGTGAGAGTCATGTATCAAGCGGTTGCTTAGTTAGGCTACTTCCCCACTGGTCGATGTTGCTTCCACGTCATTTCAATTCAATTACATTGAACCAACATGGAATAGATGTTGAAATGACGTTTGTTTCCAGGGGGTTTATTTCGGTAAAATACCATTTTCAACAGTACATTTGATAACAATAACCTAGCTAATTAAATTGGTTCAACTAATAAAGCCTAACATTGCGCAAGCCTTTTTACAAACATTAGAAAGCTGAAGGTGATGTGCGGCTTACCTCTCTCTCTTTGTTAGTGAACAGGTGATTAATAACGTTTGAAACGGTTTTCTGAACGATGCATGCACATTTTTGAAAGCAGTTTGGGATACTGCAGACCAATCAATGCATATGATGCATATGCAACATTTGTTTCGGGGAATCATCCCTAGTTGTCAATTTATGTGATTTCAACAGGGAAATCAACAAAACATGTCACCATGTCATTGGATTTAGGTTAAAAGTTGGGTTTAAAAAAGACAAATGTTGATTTTTTTTGCCAATCCAATTAGTTTTCCAGGTTGATTCAACATTGTCACATTGATGTATTTTGTTGAAATTATGTGGAACAATGTTGATTTAACTAGTTTTTGCCCAGTGGGATTTAATAACACAAGGGATATATTATCAGTTCAATATTGTTGTGAAACATGGCTATATAAATATTTGAATTTACATTACAATAAATTAATGAGGCATTATAATTGACATGCTTTGATTTTCCATCAGAAGGTTTATAAAAGAGGAACATCACTAATTACCTGAAGGCTGCACCGTTTTACTTTGAAAAGAAAATGAAACGCCAGCTTGTTAGGGTTCAGCTAATTAGAGATCCATCCATTTCTAAAGGAAATAACAGCTCCAAGTCAACGCTCTCAGCTTAGGCGAAATTGCGAAGGTAAATTGGTAGAGCCCAGGGTCCAGAAAGACCTTCTTTGGACTTTCTTGTTTGTCTAGGTTCATCATTTGTGAAAGACTGAACATTCAATAGGAATTTCTATGGCAACTATTTTGAAATGCCTTGTACACTCTGAGGTTTGAATGATCTATCCTCCTTTCTATTGGCAAACGTACAATCACTAGAGAACAACCTGGGCGAGCTCCGTTTGAGACTATCCTGTCAATGGAACTTGAATAACTGTAAAGTCCTATGTTTTTATAGTCATGGCTGAACAAGGACATGGATAATATACATCTAGCTGGTTTTTCTTTTTTTGTGAACACATTTCTATTTGTTTTGTTATTTTGGGGGGCGTTACAGGTACATTATCCCAAAAAGTATCGTCATGACAGAAATGCAGCTTCGGGTAAGGTTACGGGGGAGGTGTGTGTCTCTTTGCTAACAACATGTTAATATTAATAAGGAAATCAAGGTTTTGCTCACCTGAATTAGAATACCTCATTGTAAGCTACAGACCATACTATTTACCAAGAAGGTTTTCATCTATATTTTTTGTAACTGTCTATTTACCACCAGAAACCGATGCTGGCACCAAGACCACACTCAAAGAGCTGTATAGGGCCATAAGCAAACAAGAAAATGCACATCCAGAGGCAGAGCTCTTAGTGTCCGATGATTTGAATGCAGGGAAACTGAAATCAGTCTTACCTTATTATTACCAGCATGTCACCTGTGCAACTAGAGGTGACAAATTCTAGATGACTTTTACACCACACACATAAATGCATACAAATCTGTCCCTTGCCCTCAATTTAGCAAATCTGTCCATTACTCTATTGTTACAAGTAAAAACTTGAACAGGAAGGAACAGTGACGTGCATCCAATAACCCAACCCATCCAATAACATTGAGGAGTTTACCACTTCAGTCATCGGCTTCATTAATAAGTGCTTCGACAACATCGTCCTCACAGTGACCGTTTGTACATATCCCAACCAGAAGCCAAGGATTACAGGCAACATCCTCACTCAGCTAAAGCTGACCCTTTAAAGAAGCGGGACACTATTCCGAACTCTTATAAGAAATACCGCCAGGGCCTTCGACGAGCCATCAAACAGTCAAAACATCAATACAGGCATACGTTTCAATCCTACTACAACAGCTCTGACGCTCGTCGGATGTGGCAGGGCTTGCAAACAAACTATCACAGATTTCAAAGGGAAACCCTGCCGCGAGCTGCCCAGTGACGCGAGCCTACCAGATGAGCTTCTATGGCATGCCTTCCAAGACAAGCAACACTGAACCATGCATGAGAGCACCAGCTGTTCTGAATGACTGTGTGATCTCGCTCTCTGTAGCCAATGTAAGATCATTAAACAGGTTAACATTCATACGGATTACCAGGACGCGTATTCTGAGCATGCGCAGGCCAGCTGGTAAGTTTTTTCCTGACATTTTCAACCTCTCTACGACCCAGTCTGTAATTACCTACATGTTTCAAGCAGACCACCATAGTCCCTGTGCCCAAGAATGCCAAGTAACCTATCTAACGCCTCTCGGGATGCTGGAAAGACTCTCAGATCCTCGAAAAGGTCTACAGCTGCACCATTGGGAGCATCTTGACTGGCTGCATCACCACTTGATATTGCAACTGCTTGGCATTCGACCACTAGGCGCTACAGAGGTTAGTGCGTATAGCTTAGTTCATCTCTGGGGCCGAGCTCCCTGCCATCCAGGACCTCTATAGCAGGCAGTGTCAGAGGAAGGCCCTAAAAAACGTCAAAGACTTCAGCCACCTAAGTCATAGACTCTTCTCTCTGCTGCCGCACTGCAAGTGGTAATGATGCACAAAGTCTAGAACCAACAGGACCCTAAACAGCTTTCTACCCCCAAGCCATTCAACTGCTGTATCGTTAACCAAGCAGCTACCCGGACTATCTGCACGGCCCCTTTCTGCATGAACTCTTTTGACTCATCAAATACAATGCTGCTACTGTTTATCTATCCTATTGCTTACTTACTTTATCCCTACCTATATGTCCATATCTACCACTATTACCTCGTACCCCTACACATCGACTCAGTACTTACCCCATGTATATAATGATGTTATCTTTACACATTGTGTATTTGGTCCTAGTAGTATTTTTCTATTTTTTCTCTATTTGTCTCTCCGCATTGTTGGGAAGTGCCCATAAACAAGCATTTCACCGTTAGTCTACACGATGGCGTGGATGTCGAATCACACCGTTCTAATTCAGAGGAGTTGGGTTAAATGTGGAAGACACATTTCATTTGAATGCATTCAGTTGTACAACTGACTAGGTATCCCCCTTTCCCAGTTTTTCAGTGTTGTTTCTGAAGCATGTGACAAATACAATTTGAATTGACATGCAGTACATTGTTTTTAACTCCTTGTATGCTGGCTGGGCTTTGACAAGGAAAACACACTGAGCCTTTTAAGTTTACAATTTACCCAAAGTGCTGACAATGGATTGAGAGGCAAACACTTTGAGGCTCTACTGTGGATTTTCTTTCTCGATGATTGGTTTCAGAATTGTTTGCACAGATTTATACCCCTATGATTTTCACTATATCAATCCATCAAATGTTACACCAAATTCAACTTGATGTGGATGTGTGCATGAATGTGAGTAAGCATGATATATTTGCTAAGTTTTGCACGTTTGCTTTTGCGTATACTTATATGATGCTTGAGAAGTCAATTTACAGTCATAGTATTGGGCCTACAGTGCCTTCGGAAAGTATTCAGATCTTTTGACTTTTTTCACATTTTGTTACGTTACAGCCTTATTCCAAAATGGATTAAATAAATACAAATCTGCAACAATCTACACACATTATCCCATAAAGACAAAGTGAAAACAGGTTTTCAGAAATGTTAACATGTATTCAAAATGAAAAACAGACATACCTTATTTTTGTAAGTATTCAGACCCTTTACTATGAGACTAAAAATTGAGCTCAGGTGCATCCTGTTTCCATGTATAATCCCTGAGATGTTTCTACAACTTGGAGTCCATCTGTGGTAAATACAATTGATTGGACATGATTTGGAAAGGCACACACCTGTCTATATAAGGTCCCGTCGACTGTGCATGTCAGAGCAAAACCCAAGCCATGAGGTTGGAATTGTCCGTAGCGCTCCGAGATAGGATTGTGTCGAGGAACAGATCTGGGGAAGGGTACCAAAACATTTCTGAAGCATTGAAGATTCCCCAAAAAACACAGTGGCCTCCAGCATTTTTAAATGGAAGAAATTTGAAACCACCAAGACTTCCTATTTTATTTTATGTTTTATTTCACCTTTATTTAACCATGTAAGCTAGTTGAGAACAAGCTCTCATTTACAACTGCGACCTGGCCAAGATAAAGCAAAGCAGTGCGACAGACACAACAACACAGAGTTACATGGAATAAACAGGCAACACAATAGAAAAAAAAAAATTCTACATACAGTGTGTGCAAATGGCATGTGGACGTATGGCAATAAATAGGCCATAGTAGCGAAGTAATTACAATTTAGCAGATTAACACTGGAGTGATAGATGAGCAGATGATGATGAGCAGATGATGGTGTGTAAGTAGTGATACTGGTGTGCAAAAGAGCAGCAAAGTAAATAAAAACAATATGGGGATGAGGCAGGTAGATTTGGTGGGCTATTTACAGATGGACTATGTACAGCTGTAGCGATCGGTTGGCTGCTCAGATAGCTGATGTTTAAAGTTAGTGAGGGAAATCTAAGTCTCCAGCTTCAGCAATTTTTACAATTCGTTCCAGTCACTGGCAGCAGAGAACTGGAAGGAAAGGCGGCCAAATGAGGTGTTGGCTTTGGGGATGACCAGTGAGATATACCTGCTGGAGCGCATGCTACGGGTGGGTGTTGTTATCGTGACCAGTGAGCTGAGATAAGGGGGAGCTTTACCTAGCATAGACTTGCAGATGACCTGGAGCCAATGGGTCTGGCGACGAATATGTAGCGAGGGCCAGCCGACTAGAGCATACAGGTTGCAGTGGTGGGTGGTATATGGCGCATTGGTAACAAAACGGATGGCACTGTGATAGACTGCATCCAATTTGCTGAGTAGACTTTTGGAAGCTATTTTGTAGATGACATCACCGAAGTCAAGGATCGGTAGGATAGTCAGTTTTACAAGGGTAAGTTTGGCGGCGTAAGTGAAGGAGGCTTTGTTGCGAAATAGAAAGCCGATTCTAGATTTGGAAGGAGAGTTTACAGTCTAGCCAGACACCTAGGTATTTGTAGTTGTCCACATATTCTAGGTCAGAACCGTCCAGAGTAGTGATGCTAGTCGGGCGGGCAGCGAACGGTTGAAAAGCATACATTTGGTTTTGCTAGTGTTTAAGAGCTGCATAAAGTGTCTGAATACTTCTGTAAATGTGATATTTTAATTTTAAAATGTTTGCAAAAATGTCTAAAATCCTGTTTTTGCTTGTCATTATGGAGTATTGCGTGTAGTTTAATGAGGAGAAAAAGTATATTGAATAACATTTTAGAATAAGGCTGTAACAACATGTGGGCTCTGAATTCTTTCCGAACGCAAGGTATAAAATCCCACTGTTCTACCACCCCCCAGCTAACATCTATTGGTTCACATTTTGCATGCTAGGTTCTGCTGGGAGATTCAGAGATGCAAGTGGAGAGAGACTGCACACAATTTATGCCCCGACAATGAATACTGGAAAATGTATGCCTCGACAATGAATATTGGAAAATTTATACAGCTTGCTTTGGAATATAGACCTGCATTGAACTAACCACTGAAAGTGACGAGCCTTCATGCCACATTAGTGTGCTAACGTGGGCATGTCAGTTCAGAAGCCAGAGTTTTCACTTTGCCGATGTTAACCATGTCAATATTCTGTTCATATTGTCAACTGAAAAGCATGGGGAACAAAGTCTTCGAGGATGCAAGAGCTATTGCTCCCACACCCAGATTAAATAAATAAGCAACTGAAAGGAAAAAGTGCAAATAACCAATTACAAACATCCTTGCACATAACATTTTCATCTGGGTTGGAACATCGCATTTGTCAAATTTTACAAACTAATACTAGCTGACTATCAAGGTGAGACCCAGATGCAGACACAGGAGGCAGATGGTTAGAGTCATAATGTTTATTAATCAAAGGGGTAGGCAAGAGAATGGTCATGGACAGGCAAAAAGGTCAAAACCAGATCAGAGTCCAGGAGGTAGAGTGGCAGACAGGCTTGTGGTCAAAGCAGGCAGAATGGTGAGGCAGGCGGGTACAAAGTCCGGGAGGACTAGAAAAAGGAGAATGCAAAAAGCAGGAGACCGGGAAAACTGCTGGTTGACTTGGAAACATACAAGACGAACTGGCACAAAGAGACAGGAAACAGGGATAAATACACTGGGGAAAACAAACGACACCTGGAGGGGGTGGAGAAAAATAACGAGGACGGGTGAAACAGATCAGGATGTGACAGTACCCCCTCCTAGGGACGCCACCTGGAGTCCTACCTGGGCACATACCTGGTTGACCGGGGTGTCGGCGGTGAAAGTTGGTGATGAGGGCTGGGTCCAGGATGTCTCAAGCGGGAACCCAGTACCTCTCCTCCGGGCCGTAACCTTCCCAGTCAACCAGGTACTGGAAACCCCTGCCCCGTGGTCGAACACCCAGGAGACGTTTTACCATGTAGGCTGGATGGCCATCAATGACATGGGGAGCCGGGGTTGGGCCTGGGGACAGAAGACAAATAACAGTGAGATACAGGCAAAATGGCTAAATGGGCTCCAACCCAGGATGGAGCTTGTGGTCCAATCAATCATTGGATTGTGCTTTTGAAGCCAGGAAAATCCCAAAACAACTGGAACATGGGGAGATGCAATGAGGAGGAACTGTATCGTCTCACTGTGGTTACCAGAAACCCGTAATTGAACGGGCACAGTACTATGGGTGACTTCCCATATAGATCGGCCGTCCAGTGCCCTAGCATGCATGGGCACAGAAAGAGGCTGAGTGGGAATACCAAGCTCCGAAGCTATCGTGGCATCTATAAGACATTCATCAGCCCCAGAGTCAATGAGCACTCGGAGAGACTTAGATTGGTCTCCCCACAGCACAAGAGCAAAAAGGGGTGTGTGGGTGATGGGAATTAGGGAACTCCCAGTCTGACTCACCATTGTACTGTTACCCACTAGAGACAAGGGTTTCCTAATAGGATATTGTATTGTATTAGAGACAAGGGTTTATAAGATGTCCTGCCCCTCCGCAGTACAGACAACAGTTATTATTCATCCTCTGTGAGCGCTCCCAAATTGATAGCCTAGTTCTTCCCAACCGCATAGGCTCAGGAGTATCCAACACACCCGTCATAGAGTCACGTGAGAGCTCGGGTGGCATCGACTCCTCTCGGAAGAGCTGCCTTCGGAAATTTCCAGATTCCATAGGAGGTGAACGTGCCATATCGGGTACACCAGACCTCCTCTCACTCGTGTTCCCTTGGGCGTCCATCAATTTTAATGGTTAAAGCGATAAGGGAGTTGAAGTCCACCGGCAGTTCCCGAGCAGCTAGCTCATCCTTAACCGCAGATAATTAGTGCAGAAAAGTATTGAAAAGAGACTCAGGCACGCTCGGCGGCCAACGTGCGAAAGTCCACCGTGTAGTCTGCCACACTACTGGAGTCTACATAAGACAAGCAGTTTACTTGCCGCCTTTCTCCCAGAAAACAGACTCAAATACCTTTCTCACTTCTGCCATGAATTCCTCCAGATGACAACAAAAGGCAGATTGTTGCTCACAAACTGCCGTAGCCCAGGAGAGCGCTCTTCCTGACATTAGCGTAATAATATAGGCCATCTTCGATCTGTCTGAAGGAAACGAAGATGGCTGTAGCCCAAAAAATAAGCGAGAATTGAGAAAGACGTACCAGGATTCCCTGAATATCGTTCCGGAGGTGGTAAGCAGGGTTCTCAGGGAGCCCGGATAGGCTGTAAAAACTCACCACAGAAAGGGGAAAACAATTACTGGCTGATTGGAATTTTCCAGAGGTGGCAGGCAGCCTCTGAGCTAACTCCCTGATTTGCTCCATAATAGCCTTTAACCCATGGTCGTGGCGTTCCGTCAAGGACCTGAGCCCTTCCAAAAGGCCCTGAACCAACTCCTCATGTCTCCTAATTGTGGCTCCCTGCAGGGAGACAGAGTGGGGGAGCTGGTCACAGTCTGCTGGGTGTGTTATGGCCAGTTTGTACTATCAAGGCACAAGGTGCGACCCAGATGCAGACACAGGAGGCAGATTGGAGTCTTATAAATGTTTATTAATCCAAAGGGGTAGGCAAGAGAATGGTCGTGGACAGGAAAAATGGTCAAAACCAGATCAGAGTCCAGGAGGTACAGAGTGGCAGACAGGCTCGTGGTCAAAGCAGGCAGAATGGTCAGGCGGGTGGGTACAAAGTCCAGAAACAGGCAAGGTCAAAACTAGGAGGACTAGAAAAAGGAGAATGCAAAAAGCAGGCGACTGGGGAAAACAGCTGGTAGATTTGGAAACATACAAGACGAACTGGCTCACAGCGACAGGAAAAACATGGATAAAGACATTGGGGAAAACAAGTGACACCTGGAGGGGGTGGAAACAATAACGAGGACAGGTGAAAGAGATCAGGGTGTGACACTGACACTGATATATTCTTCATGTGCTCTTGGAAACATAGTGATAGTGACAAAATATTCACACGACGATTACTCACATCTCACAACAGACAGAAATTGGATGAGCAATGAGCATACATTACATGATATTTCATGTTGATACTTGTGACAGTCTAAAGTGAATAGGATAAATATCTCTGTATGTATCCATAATTGCATAAGCAAACTAATCCTGCAGTTATTATCTCACAATAATTCAACCTCAATTCAAATGTTTTAAATAAGGCTTGAGATGCATTTTCAAAATACCACGCTATAAACCCCAATGTGCTGTCATTACTCAAAACTTTTGAAGAAACCCATTGCACTTTATCTATCTGAGTACAGTTACTTAAAGTGATAGTGTAGTCATTACTCAAACCGTTAGAGTCACTGTGACTCTGTAGGGTGTCCAAATTTGAGTTGTATCAGTTTGAAAATGTTGAGTAAGGCCCCCACTAAGCCACACACTCAATATCCTTTCCCAGTGTGCCTTGCCTTTTCGAGTGAATTGTAGAGTTACCACCCATGACTGTATTTGTTAGTGACACTAAGTTCCCCGGCTACCCAAACTCCTTACTCCGGCGAAACGCTTCACCATGCACACGGATGGTGTTTCTCCACAATGAGTCTGGATCTGAATACCTAACTGATGATTTCTAGAATCTGTCTGATTTGTCACATAAACTGATGGGTTGGGCCACAGCCAGAAAGCACATGGGTAAAGCGACCTTTTGAAAATGTGGCATTGACACTCTGAGGGGTTAGAAATGATCCAATCGCTGATGACTTTGTTTTGTACAACACTTCTCATTTTCACCTCACCACAAACAACTTCAATGATGGCAGTCTCAGATGAAAGTATGTAACGAACGATACAGCATCAGAAGAATTCACTTTGAGTTCCTCGGCAGATATTATGATTATAATTAAACTCTTTATAACATTAGTTTACATACAGCATCTTATAATGCCTTATTTTGAGGCCTAACATTACCCTAATACAGTGGCCTGAAACTCATGGTTTGAAGGCCACATCAGGCCTGCCAGCAGGTTGCAAAATTCTGGTAACTTTCACCAAAATTGTAGATTTTCAAAACATTCTGGTCGAAGGATTTCCATAAATCTTCCAACCGTTATTTCATGGAAGACCTGGGAAATGTACCAGAATTTTGCAACCCTACCTGCAAATCACATTATGCTGGCTTGCAAAGTGATGTGTAATTCCTATTGCAATCTAGCCAGAGCTAGGATATCCAACAATTCATAACGACTGCCGGGGATAGGAACAGTGTGAGGAGACTACCTAAGCCATTTAAACTTGAACAACCATTTCAGTAACGGGTGCAAATAATCAAACTAAATTATTAGATTAGTTAAGAAAAATGTTCTTTATCTTTGTATAGCATAAGATTAATCAATGACTCAATGTACATGCAAAAACACAGATATTAAAAACAATTCCCACCTTCCGAGTGGTGCAGCGGTATAAGGCACTGCATCGCAGCTGCGTCACTACAGATCCTGGTTCGATTCCAGACTGTGTCACAGCCGGCCGCAACCGGGAGACCCATGAGGCGGCGTACAATTGACCCAGCATCGTCTGGGTTAGCGGAGGGTTTGGCCGGAATTAAAGTGAAATTATAAAAATGTTAAATTAAATAATGAATAATTTTTATTTTTAATTTTTAAATCAACCTGCAGTAGAACATGCTGGGAAAAAATGTAAAAAATGACAGTTGATGTGACTTCTCATTTAGTTTTGAGTCAGTAGCACAAATATATAAAGCTATAATGACTTAATTGACATTGTGTTCAATTTACAAAGTATTTGAGTTAAAAATCCCTTGGGGTTTACAGTGCAGTGCTGTATGTCCACATAATGGACCAGGACCCTGCATTTCAAATAGACCTGCATATCTAGGCAAGTATGGTTAGGAGGGATAGCAGAGGCACACAGATGTGACGATAGGAGCTGTTCTCACACAGTGGCCAGTGCTGCAGGTAGCCTACTGCTGCTGACAATGATGCTGACCTGGACAGACCTCCAGCCACAGAGGCCAGCCCAACTCAACACATAGAGATCTCTCACTGCTCACATAGTCAGACACACAGGTGCTCAATCTGGTTTACAGGATACTTTCTGACCTTTGCCATGCAAACCTGCCAAGCTCTCAGCTAAAAGAGGAAGGTCTAGATGTACAGTTTAAAACATACTCACACTCAGACCATGAAAATGAAAAATTCAAGGAGGCCGAGATGCAAAGATGTACTTAATAATCCATGCTTGAAATAATACAAAGGTGAAAGTGTAAAGTGATAAATCATGGTGATGTCTAGAAACAAACTTCTGATGAGACCCGGGTATTCCCATTGCGATGTCATTTTTCCTTTGTGGCATGTTTTTCAACCTGATCAGTTAATTCCCATTATTTTACTCAGCAATCGTCCTGTAGTCCTTCTGTGTGTGTATAGAAACAGCCGCAGCAGTGTTAGTGATCATAAATGTTCCCCTGGGTTGGGGGCTTCACCCTGAAGGCAGTGTAGTGTAGTGCTGACTTTGAACCTTGGAGGTAAATCAACATTAAGGTCATGGCTGGGACACGTCTGCACCTGCACAGCTGGGAGCTCCATGTTATGACATCACACAGAGCAGCAGCACAGTCAGACACCTCTGACACAGCCAATCTCAGCCCAAATTTGGGATTAGTAATCCATTAAATATGTTTTGTGGCACATAGGGCCTAACATTAGATGGTGAGTCTTTTTTTGCATGTGTTCCGGTCCTGAACATTACCTTGAGGTTAGGGCTCACTTTCAAGCAGAGCTGGTTAATGTGAGCAGAGGGGGAGACCAAGTTATTTCCAACCACTGAACTTCCTGATCTGTTCAATGCCAGTCTCAGCAGTGACAGGACTTTTATTTTGACTAGTTAAGCAGAGAGGAAGTGGGTCTACAACAGACCCACGTTTGGAAAGTCATAATACAAACTTTTAGATATTTTCTCTCAGCTTCCCCCAGTCGTAACGACCAAATGTCAGTAAATATAAATGGAATTGTATTTAACTTCTGTCTTCCCTCAAACTGTTTTTGTGCAACCCAATAATTGGGGGTAACGTGAGTGTATGTAAATACACATGTTGCTAAAAGCAGCTAGAGAGTAGGCAGATGTAATCACTCAAACTCATAGAGATATATGGATGCAAGGACTGCCCATCCAGGATACCAAATATATAGTTTAACCATGTTTTAATGCTAAACAGTGTTTGTTTGCATTTACATTGTTTACAAACATTGGAATAAAACAAGCTTACACGGGGTTCTGATGGGATACAACAGTTTAACTAAGCTCATGGGGCATTTTTTTTATTGTTTTCTTCAAGAATAAATGGGTATATAGAAATAATTTATAAATCCCAAATGGTTCCAGCTTTAGTTTAAATTGTCTTGGAGCTCCTGCGCCATCTGGTGGAATTTGCATTTCACTACAGATAATGATGTCATGGAATTTCTACTAAAATAGGGTTAATTCACAGATATGGTTTATAATGTTGGTGAATTTGGTAGACCACAGGAGGTTGGTGGCACTTTAATTGGGGAGGACGGGCTCATGGTAATGGCTGGAGCAGAATAGGTGGAATGTCAGGAAAAATACATCAAACACATGGTTTCCATGTTTCCATGCTATTTCATTTTCTCTGTCCCACCCATTATTATGAGCCTTCATCCCCTCAGCAGCCTCCACTGCAGTAGACCTGTCTAGAAAGCAGAAAATCACATTTAGCTATATACCTACTCTAGTATTGTTACTTAACTTTAATCTGCACAAACACTGTTCTCAGTGAGCTGGAACTGGATCAGGTGAAGAGAGCCGGTTGCTAGGCATTTAAGTGTATCAATCACATATGTTGTTTGAATCGCATTTCGGGATTTATTTGGTGCAAATGTTGAGAATAATTTTATTTACCATAACAGTTGATATCTTGTGTGCCCACACACTCCCTCAAAGCAGACAAAGCCAGTCAAGTCCCTACTTCAAACAAATCATTCTGAAGAAAATCTGCCAAATTCAGAGACCCGAGAAAACTTTTCGCCAACATCAAGTGATTCAAGTAACTAGTTTTTGGTAGCTAACTAGCTAGACATAGCCAATTTGGACTTTGTGGTAACTAGTGGAAACCAGTTTCTCCAAAACATCTGTAACAAAATTGCTTAAACATCTCAACCTAACCAAATCCAAATTCAGTAGCAGGCTGGAGGTTCTGTCTTGCTGATAATTATTTCTTAGTGCAACAGCTATCTGTGGCTAGCATTGTATTCCTACGACTTTAAGTGTGGGATATGTGAAAATAGTAAATTCTTTTAAATTATTCAGTATATTATTACCTGTCCCCAGCTTGTTGTGAACCTTGTTAGCTAGCAATGCAGCCATCACATCAGTTGGCGGGTTGTTTGTCAGAAGGAAGTCTGTACAACCAAATGGTAGGCGATCATCACTAGGATGCTTTAGCTGCTAACTAAGATGGCAATCTAGCAGGTATCTCTACACACACCGACAATCTGGATATTAATTAGCATTTGAAAAATGTTTTGTTTTTTACCCTGCATAGGTGAGACCCATTCAGCTTGCCAGTTTCAGGTTCAGGGACCTGTTTCAGGGACCAGGTTCGGTCCCTCGCAGACAAACCTCTCCAATGGGCCCGTGTGGGTGATATATTATTAAAGTTAGGCCTATACAACTTAGTATGGAGGCAAACCGTTTAGCTGAAAGGCTCACATTTCAATTGTATTGCTCATAAAGCTATGAGTAAACTATTATATGAATACATTTATTACCAGTCAGTTAACCTGGAAAAAATCTTTTCATTTTTTTTAGCAATGTTTATTACAAAGTCCCTCAACTGACTAAATTAACCTTTAAATTAGTGTGATTGCCTTGGAATTAAAAATACCTGGTTTTGAGTCCCAGACAGTCATACTATGCTACCTTTTTGAGTCCTGGGATCTTTAAAATCAAGAAATAAAACATAAAACATTAACTATCCTACATTCATAGTGACAATCTAAAAGAAAACAGACATGTGGCAAACATACAAAGGATTTTGATATTAAGTTGAAGTGCAGGGAGGCGCTTCCCGGAGGAGGGGGTATTATGGTAGTTGAAAGGTGTAGGCTACCCTATTTTTACTCATGAGTGGCCTTCGAGCAAAATGATGCAAAGTGTACTTTTAAAAAGCCTCTATTTCTTGATTTACCTCATTCATAATAAAATACACCCTGAAATGTCCTGGGTTGACCACTGTTCCAGATGTGAGGTTATTCCTGAGTCTAATAAACTACTCTCTGTCCCACTCAGACCAAAGGTAGTCAGGAGATTTCAGGATCTGTTGGGAAAGTGTAAAAGGCATTGTTTTTGCATTGTTTAAGGCATCATCCAAAATAATTTAAAATTGATTGTGAAGCTCAACAAAGTTACTTATACATTTTACAAATGACCTTCCACTGACCTTGAATATAGCCTGTGTGTCTATGTATGCTGACGACTCAACAGTATACATTTCGGCTGCAACCGTAAAACAAATAACTGAGACGCTTAACATAGAGCTCCAGTCAGTTTTAGAATGGGTAACTAGCAATGGGCTGGCACTATCTAAAAAACTAAAAGCATAATTTTCCACTAAACCTCTTTTAGATCTATTATTATTGAATAATGTGGCTATTGAACAAGTTGAGGAGACGAAACTGCTGGGTGTAACCCTAGATAGCAAGCTGTAATGGTCAAAACATATAGACTCAGTGGTTGCTAAAATGGAAAGAGGGAGTGTCTATGATAGAGTGTTGCTCTACCTTCTTGACATCTCAGCCAGGCAGGTCTTACAGGCCCTAGTTTTGTTGCACCTGGACTATTGCCCAGCTGCGTGGTCATGTGCGGCAAAGAAGGACATTGATAAATTGCAGTTGTTCCAGAACAAAGTAGCACGTATTGCACTTCAATGTACATGGAGGGAAAGTGTCAGTAACATGGCTCAAAAGTTGGCTCAAAGTTGAGGAGAGATTGACTGTATCACTATTGGTCTTTGTGCGAGGTGTTGATGTGTTGAAGGTACCAAACTGTCTGTTCAAGCAGTTGACACACAGTTCGGACACTCATCGCTACAACACAAGACATGCAACCAGAGGTCTCTTCACAGTCCCCAGGTCTAGAACAGAGGCTGGGAAACACACAGTATTAAATAGAGCCATGACTACATGGAACTCTCTGCCACTCCAGGTAACTCAAGCCAGCAATAAAACCAGTTTAAAAAAACACCTTACTGCACAAAGGGGACTGTGAAGAGACACAGCCATTTAAAATATAATGTATTGTAATTTTCACTGTACTATGTATTAGACTTAGATATTGTGTGTATGTACTGATGTGTAGACTTTGTGTGATGTTTAAATGTATGTGTGTCAGTCCTTGACTAATAATGTACAGTACTATACATTATGTTATGTTTCATGAGGAGCCCAAGAAGAGTAGCTGATACTTTTGCAGCGGCTAATGGGGATCCTAATAAATACCAATACCAACAGAAGATTTGAACATGATGCATGAAAAATGCTAATATTGATCACATGACTTGAATGGGATTTCTGCCACAAATGCTAAAATGTTATCATGTGGAAACAGAGCCAGGAAAAGTAAACCAAAGAACAGATTTCTGTCATACCTTGTCCATAGTCTGCTTACAGGGTAAGGAAACCAATATGTACAGTTCTAATTTGGGTGAATTGTCCCTTTAACAATTAAAGGTCAACCTTAACTAGCATCAATTACGTCTCAACACACCAGCATGCAGAGATTACTAACATGTATTGTATTGTATTGTATTGTGTTATGTTTTTAAGCGACTGCCCTCCAGTTGTATCTGTGTGATGCTTTAGAGCACATATGTCAGAGTCAAGGCCGCGGGCCACATCCGGCCCGCGAGAAGGTTTTTTACGGCCCCTGGGATGATCTTGATTTATTATTAGAACCGGCCCGCAGACCGCAGCAAGCCGGCAGCCCGCAGATCTTTTACACGCACCAATACTACATTTCCCACAATGCAACGGTGACGCACCGAGCAGTAGGCTGCTTCATTTCAATATTTATTGGCACAGCAGTTGTCAGCATCACAGTAAAATTAACTTTCAGATACCCATCAAAAATGGCAAAAACGGAAGGTGGACACTGAGAACCGGGGTTTCAAACAAGGTGGGAGTCGGAGTATTTGTTCACGGAGGTAGCTGGAAAACCTGTGTGTCTTCTGTGTGGAGAAAGTGTGGCGGTACTGAAAGAGTATAATCTGAGACGACATTATGAAACGAAACACGCGGACAAAAACAAGAATATGGACATGGAACAAAGGCTACAAAAGGCAGAGGAATTAAAACGAGGCCTCAAATCTCGACAGGCTCTGTTCAAAAAAGCCAAATCACAAGGCCAGGCTGCTGTCAAGGCCAGTTTTATTTTGGCAGAAGAGATCGCTAAATCAGCCCGGCCATTTACGGAGGGGATTTCATCAAAAACTGCATGATTAAAGTTTGTGACGAAGTTTGCCCAGAAAAAAAAGGCAACTCTTTTTAAATGTGAGTCTGAGCAGAAACACCATTGCCGAGAGAGTAGACCAGTTGTCCATCAATCTAAAAGAGCAGCTTGTGAAAAAGGGAAAAGATTTCATTGCATATTCCTTGGCTGTGGATGAGAGCACCGACATTTCTGACATTGCCCAGTTGTCAATTTTCATCCGCGGAGTGGACTCCAGCCTAAGCGTGACAGAGGAGTTTTTGGCTTTACGTCCTATGCATGGCACAACTACGGGGCATGATTTGTATGAAGAGGTGTCAAGATGTGTAAATGAGATGGAGCTGCCTTGGGAAAAACTTGTGGGTTTGACAACCGACGGAGCACCTGCGATGTGTGGACACAGGAGCGGACTGGTGGCGAAGATACGGGAAAAGATGCAAGAGGAAAACGCGACAGGTGAGCTGACAGCTTATCATTGTATCATACACCAGGAAGCGTTGTGCGGTAAAGCCTTGAAAATGGAGCATGTAATGAGCATCATCACGCGCACAGTTAACTTTATCAGAGCCAAAGGTTTGAATCACCGCCAGTTCAAGGCATTTCTGACGGAGTTAGAAACGGAGCATGGTGATTTGCCTTATCACACAGAGGTGCGATGGCTAAGCCAGGGAAAGGTGCTTCAAATATGTTTCGAGCTTCGTGAGGAGATTTGTCTGTTCTTGGACAGCAAAGGGAAAGACACAACACAACTCCGAGACGAAATGTTTCTGTGTGAAATGGCTTTTCTGTGTGACATTACGAGTCATCTGAATGCAATGAACTTGCAGCTGCAGGGTCGGGATCGTGTCATCTCTGATATGTACAGTACAGTGAAGGCATTTAAAACCAAACTGACTCTGTGGGAGACGCAGATGCGGAAAGAAAATTTGAGCCACTTTCCCAGCTGCCAGACCATGAAAGAGAAGCTCTCTACCAGTGCGTTCCCGAGCGCACAGTTGGCTGATAAAATAGGTATGCTTGCCGCTGACTTTCGACGCCGATTTGCTGACTTTGAAGCACAAAAAGCAGGTTGGAACTGCTCGGTAACCCATTTGCTGTTGACGTGGAAAGCTCACCACCAAACCTCCAAATGGAGTTGATTGACCTCCAATGCAATGATGCACTGAGGGCAAAATATGCGGCAGTGGGTGCTGCGGAGTTCGCCCGTTTCCTCCCGACACAATGCCCCAGCTGCGCATCCAGGCTGCTCAAACGTTGTCTATGTTTGGCAGCACATACCTGTGTGAACAACTGTTTTCTTTGATGAACTTGACAAAACATCACACAGAAGTCGACTTACTGCTGAACACCTCCACTCAATTCTGAGGATTTCCTCAGCTTAGAGCCTTACCCCGAACATTGATGAACTTGTGGAAAAGATGGGACACCACCAAGTATCACCCTCAACCTCAAACAAGTGAACATTACTGTGCAATCACATATTTAGAGTTTTTACTCAGTTCAAGTTTAAAAGTTAAAGTTTAATATTTGTTTTCACTGCATGTTACTTCTCCTTAAACAAAGTGTTGTTTTTGATTAATAGATTTTTGCACTTTATTTTATTGTATTTCAATCCAATTATATTTTAAAAATATTTCAGTTGAGTGGATGATAGAAAATTGCTATTATTGTTTTTTTCTTTGAAGTAAATTTAGCCCACTTTTGCTAAAATAGAAAATATAGGCTACTGATGGTGCCTTGAATACCGGTTTCTTTCATTTAATGTTCATGTTATGGGGATTTTTATATAAAGGAAATTTGTCTTTTGTGTCTGTTGAAAATTAAAGATTACTGACAGAGCCATAAGAAAATATTGCTTTATTTATCTGATCATATTGGAATATATTTGTTAGGTTTTCAGTAGGTTCAATTAGGTTCACTAGACTATATGCGTCATTTAAAATTTTTTCAATGAACATTCGAACAGTCCGGCCCTCGGCTTGTAGCTAAATTTTTTTATTTGGCCCTCCGTCCATTTGACTTTGACACCCCTGCTTTAGAGTATCTAAATACCTTTTTATTTATTTATTTATTTTTATTTCACCTTTATTTAACCAGGTAGGCTAGTTGAGAACAAGTTCTCATTTACAACTGCGACCTGGCCAAGATAAAGCATAGCAGTGTGAACAGACAACAACACAAAGTTACACATGGAGTAAACAATAAACAAGTCAATAGCACAGAAGAAAAAAAAAGAAAAAAATACTCTATATACATTGTGTGTAAAAGGCATGAGGAGGTAGGCGAAGAATTACAATTTAGCAGATTAACACTGGAGTGATAAATGATCAGATGGTCATGTGCAGGTAGAGACACTGGTGTGAAAAAAGAGCAGAAAAGTAAATAAATAAAAAAGGTATGGGGATGAGGTAGGTAAATTGGGTGGGCTAATTATCGATGGACTATGTACAGCTGCAGCGATCGTTTAGCTGCTCAGATAGCAGATGTTTAAAGTTGGTGAGGGAGATAAAAGTCTCCAACTTCAACAATTTTTGCAATTCATTCCAGTCACAGGCAGCAGAGAACTGGAAGGAAAGGCGGCCAAATGAGGTGTTGGCTTTAGGGATGATCAGTGAGATACACCTGCTGGAGCGTGTGCTATGGGTGGGTGTTGCCATCGTGACCAGTGATTGACAGAGTCGAAAGCCTTGGCCAGGTCAATGAAGACGGCTGCACAGTACGGTCTTTAATCGATGACGGTTATGATATTGTTTCGTACCTTGAGCATGGCTGAAGTGCACCATTGACCAGCTCGGAAGCCGGATTGCACAGCGGAGAAGTGCCAGACGTGTCCCCCTGCTTAAGCCAGTACATGTCCAGGCCCGTCTGAAGTTTGCTAGAGAGCATTTGAATGATCCAGAAGAAGATTAGGAGAATGTCATATGGTCAGATGAAACCAAAATATAACTTTTTGGTAAAAACTCAACTCGTCGTGTTTGGAGGACAAAGAATGCTGAGTTGCATCCAAAGAACACCATACCTACTGTGAAGCATGGGGGTGGACACATCATGCTTTGGGGCTGTTTTTCTGCAAAGGGACCAGGACGACTGATCCGTGTAAAGGAAAGAATGAATGGGGCCATGTATCGTGAGATTTTGAGTGAAAACCTCCTTCCATCAGCAAGGCCATTGAAGATGAAACGTGGCTGGGTCTTTCAGCATGACAATGATCCCAAACACACCGCCAACGAAGGAGTGGCTTCGTAAGAAGCATTTCAAGGTCCTGGAGTGGCCTAGCCAGTCTCCAGATCTCAACCCCATAGACAATCTTTGGAGGGAGTTGAAAGTCTGTGTTGCCCAGCAAAAACCCCAAAACATCACTGCTCTAGAGGAGATCTGCATGGAGGAATGGGCCAAAATACCAGCAACAGTGTGTGAAAACCTTGTGAAGACTTACAGAAAACGTTTGACCTCTGTCATTGCCAACAAAGGGTATATAACAAAGTATTGAGATAAACTTTTGTTATTGACCAAATTCTTATTTTCCACCATAATTTGCAAATAAATTCATTAGAAATCCTACAATGTGATTTTCTGGATTTTTCTTCTCTCATTTTGTCTGTCATAGTCATAGAAGTGTACCTATGATGAAAATTACAGGCCTCTCTCATATTTTTAAGTGGGATAACTTGCACAATTGGTGGCTGACTAAATACATTTTTTGCCCCACTCTATATCTGTTCTTAGTTCTGCATTTTTTGAACGGAGCATGCTTATCTAAGATGGTGAGGATGTTGCTTTTAAAGAATGACCAGGCATCCTCAACTGACGGGATGAGGTCAATATCCTTCCAGGATACCCAGGCCAGGTCGATTAGAAAGGCCTGCTCGCAGAAGTGTTTTCGGGAGCGTTTGACAGTGATTATGGGTGGTCGTTTGACTGCGGACCCGTAACGGATACAGGCAATGAGGCAGTGATCGCTGAGATCCTGATTGAAGATAGCGGAGGTGTATTTGGAGGGCCAGTTGGTCAGGATAACGTCTATGAGGGTGCCCTTGTTTACAGATTTAGGGTTGTACCTGGTGTGTTCCTTGATGATTTGTGTGAGATTGAGGGCATCTAGCTTAGATTGTAGGACTGCCGGGGTGTTAAGCATATCCCAGTTTAGGTCACCTAACAGAACAAACTCTGAAGCTAGATGGGGAGCGATCAATTCACAAATGGTGTCCAGGGCACAGCTGGGAGCTGAGGAGGGTCGGTTGCAGGCGGTCAACAGTGAGAGACTTATTTCTGGAGAGATTCATTTTTAAAATTAGAAGTTCGAACTGTTTGGGTATGGACCTGAAAAGTATGACATTACTTTGCAGGCTATCTCTGCAGTAGACTGCAACTACTCCCCCTTTGGCAGTTCTATCTTGATGGAAAATGTTATAGTTAGGTATGGAAAGCTCAGATTTAAAAAAAAAACTAGGTCAGGAACTGTAGCCCTCGTGTTGTCTTTCCGTTCCACATTCTCAGTCTAGTGTAGCCTGCTGCATGCCTATAATGAAGGATAAGACATTCTAAGATATAATTTATCAGGAGGATCCATCACACTTAGTATGTCGCCAACATATTTGGCTTGTGGACAACATTAATTTTATAGACTTGGTCTGGGTGAAGTTTTTGATCCATATATCTTTAAAACCTCACCAGGCCGAGGACCCCAGCAAATATCAGTGTTTTCTTCACTACTTCAATTTATCTGTATGTCCAGCCCTTATATTTAGCCTCATGATGAAGTGTTTCACCATATTCTTTTCAGGACAACCAGGGCTACAAGTAAAACACAAAAACATTGACATAAACAGTAACATTTATGAGTTATATGGACAAATGTCAACACAAAAATAAGGTCCGCCAAGCAAAACCCTCAGCTATTCATAGAAACGGTATTAATAGTAGCTCAACCATTCGGAGTTTACAGATGTTTTTGTGAGGAGAACCGCCCCCAGACCCCTTCAGAATCTGCCTTTGTCTCACTAACACCGCTCTAGCTCAGCCCCCATTAATTAGTCACATAGACTAATGGTTGGTATCAATGGATGCAGAAGAGATAAACATATGTGGCTCAAACACAATGTTTAAAAGGGGGTAGAAGTCCAAAACGCGCCGGCGTCACTGTGGGACTATAGGAGTTAAAGTAGCTTTGTTTAAGCCTTGTTGACAAGAGATGACCAATATCAACAGAGGTGCCTGTGCAGTGGACCTACAACTCCAGACTGTAATCTCTCTAGCTCTGATTCAGTCCTAAGTGTGATACTTTTTAAATAGAATTGGTGATTACTGTAGGCTGCTGTGGATAGATACTTTGTTTAAATCACAAGTATAGGCCTGCCCTCTCGTTATTACTTAATCATTCATATTGGCCAAGACTGTTATTATTGTTCGTGACGTGCAACTTTGCCAGAGTAGAGCTGGAAGGTCAGTGTATTCAATTACAGATTGCATTGCTGATATCCGGTATCAGATTCTTGATCATTACATAATTTGTGCCTGTGTGTAGAGTTAACCTCATGGAGGCCACACACAGACAGCGAAGTGAATAGTGTTGCTATCACTGTCAGATGGAGAAAGGATGGATTGGCGTGGTCGCTCACATGATTAGTCATCAGAGATAATGTTCCCCTTTCAATGCGTGATTGTATTTCAGGCACCATCTTTTCTAGATAAGTGAAAAGACATCTAATGGATTTGATTTTGTCAGAAACACTCTTAAAAATAGCCAAAATGTCACAACTTCCGCCGAAGTCGGTCCCTCTCCTTGTTCGGGCGGTGTTCAGCGGTCGACGTCACCGACCTTCTAGCCATCATTGATTCATTTTTCATTTTCCATTGGTTTTATCTTGTCTTTCGACACACCTGGTTCCAATCCCATCAATTGCATGTTGTGTATTTAACCCTCTGTTTACCTCAGCCCCCGTGCTGGCCGATCCGGATCCCTCTTTGGCGTTCATAGTGGAGGTGGACGCGTCCGAAGCTGGGATAGGAGCGGTGCTCTCTCAGCGCTCGGCTACGCCACCGGGAGCGGTTGGCTGTCGTCAAGGCCTTGAAGGGGTGGAGATTTTGGCTTGAGGGGGCTATACACCCTTTTCTCATCTGGACTGACCACCATAATCTGGAGTACATCCGGGCGGCGAGGAGACTGAACCCTCGCCAGGCAAGGTGGGCCATGTTTTTCACACGTTTTGTATTTACCCTTTCATACAGACCAGGCTCTCAGAACGCTAAGGCAGACACATTGTCCCGGCTGTATGATACAGAGGAGCGGTCCATGAATCCCACTCCCATACTCCCGGCATCTTGCCTGGTGGCACCGGTAGTGTGGGAGCTGGAAGCGGACATTGAGCAGGCGTTGCGTACAGAGCCCACTCCCCTTCAATGTCCGGCTGGGCGTCTGTACGCTCCGTCTGCTGTCCACGACCGGCTAATCGATTGGGCCCACACTCTGATCATCCTGGTATCGGTCGGACGGTGCGCTGTCTTAGTGAGAAGTACTGGTGGCCCACTTTAGCTTAGGACGTGAAGGTTTATGTTTCCTCCTGCTCGGTGTGCACCCAGTGTAAGGCTCCTAGACACCTGCCCAGAGGGAAGTTACAACCCTTACCCGTTCCACAACGGCCATGGTCGCACCTGTCAGTGGATTTCCTCCTCCTTCACAGGGAAACACCACTACCCTGGTCGTTGTGGATTGTTTCTCTAAGTCCTGCCGTCTCCTCCCTCTGCCCGGTCTCCCTACGGCCCTACAGACTGCGGAGGCCTGGTTTACACACTTCTTCTGGCACTACGGGGTGCCTGAGGATATACTGTCTGATCGAGGTCCCCAGTTCACTTCAAGGGTCTGGAAGGCATTCATGGACGTCTGGGGATCTCGGTCAGCCTTACCTCAGATTTTCACCCCGTGAGTAACGGGCAGGTGGAGAGAGTTAACCAGGATGTGGGTATGTTTCTGCGGTCTAATTGCCAGTACTGGCCGGGGGAGTGGGCAGCGTTCATGCCCTGGGCTCAGAACTCGCTCCGCCACTCCTCCACAAACCTCACCCCCTCCCAGTGTGTATTGTCACGACTTCCACCGAAGTCGGTCCCTCTCCTTGTCCGGGCGGTGTTCGGCAGTCGACGTCACCGACCTTCTAGCCATCATTGATCCATTTTTTATTTTCCATTGGTTTTGTCTTGTCTTCCTACACACCTGGTTCCAATCCCATCAATTGCATGTTGTGTATTTAACCCTCTGTTTCCCCTCATGTCCTGGGCGGAGATTGTTTGTTGTATGTAGGTGTTTATTGTTCATTCTGGTGTGCGACGGGTTTTGCACCCTCTATTTGTTATTTTGTATACTTTGGTTTTCGGAGGTTTTGATGTTTATTAAAGATCTCCGTTTTTACCAAGTTCATTCTCCTTCGCCTGACTTCCCTGCCACCAGCACACACCACATTACACAACTTCTCCTGGAAAAAGCATATCCTCCTGTCCCAATAGTTGCTCTTCAATATATTCTGTTATGTGTTCAAAGATCTTTTTCATATTGCCTTCACATAGGCCTAGTTGTCATTGTTCAAAGCAAGCTACAGTTGAAGTCGGAAGTTTACATACACTTAGGTTGGAGTCATTAAAACTAGTTTTTCAACCACAACACAAATATCTCGTTAACAAACAGTTTTGGAAAATCAGTTAGGACATCTACTTTCTGCATGTCTTAAGTAATTTTTCCAACAATTGTTTACATACATATTATTTCACTTATAATTCTCTGTATCACAATTCTAGTGGGTCAGAAGTTTACATACACTAAGTTGACTGTGCCTTTAAACAGCTTAGAAAATTCCAGAAAATGATGTCATGGCTTTAGAAGCTTCTGGTAGGCTAATTGACATAATTTGAGTCAATTGGAGGTGTACCTTTGGATCTATTTCAATCAAGGCCTACCTTCACATTCAATGCCTCTTTGCTTGACATCATGGGAAAATCAAAATATCAGCTGAGAAACCAGAAAAAATTGTAGACTTCCACAAGTCTGGTTCATCCTTGGTAGCAATTTCCAAACGCCTGGAGGTACCACGCTTATATGTACAAACAATAGAATGCAAGTATAAACACCATGGGACCACACAGCCATTATACCACTCAGGAAGGAGACTCATTCTGTCTCCTAGAGATGAACGTACTTTGGTGCGAAAAGTGCAAATCAATCCCAGGACCTTGTGAAGATGCTGGAGGAAACAGGTATAAAAGTATCTGTATCCACAGTTAAACGAGTCCTATATCGACATAACCTGAAAGGCCGCTCAGCAAGGAAGAAGCCACTGCTCCAAAACCGCCATAAAAAAAGCCAGACTACGGTTTGCAACTGCACATGGGGACAAAGATCATACTTTTTGGAGAAATGTCCTCTGGTCTGATGAAAGAAAAATAGAACTGTTTGGCCATAATGACCATTGTTATGTTTGGAGGAAAAATGGGCAGGCTTGCAAGCCGAAGAACACCATCCCAACCATGAAGCATGGGAGTGACAGCATCATGTTGTGGGGGTGCTTTGCTGCAGGAGGGACTAGTGCACTTCACAAACTAGATGACATCATGAGAAAGGAAAACTATGTGGATATATTGAAGCAGCATCTCAAGACATCAGTCAGGAAGTTAAATCTTGATCGCAAATGGGTCTTCCAAATGGACAATGACCCCAAGCATACTTCCAAAGTTGTGGCAAAATGGCTTAAGGACAACAAAGTCAAGGTATTGGAGTGGCCATCACAAAGCCCTGACCTCAAACCTATAGAGAATTTGTGGGCAGAACTGAAAAACCGTGAGCGGGCAAGGAGGCCTACAAACCTGACTCAGTTACACCATCTCTGTCAGGAGGAAAGGGCCAAAATTCACCCAACTTATTCTGGGAAGCTTGTGGAAGGCTAGCCGAAATGTTTGACCCAAGTTAAACAATTTAAAGCCAATGCTACCAAATACTAATCGAGTGTATGTAAACTTCTGACCCACCGGGAATGTGCTGAAATAAATAAAACCTGAAATAAATTATTCTCTTTACTACACTGCTAAAAAAATAAAGGGAACACTTAAGCAACACAATGTAACTCCAAGTCAATCACACTTCTGTGAAATCAAACTGTCCACTTAGGAAGCAACACTGATTGACAATACATTTCACATGCTGTTCTGCAAATGGAATAGACAACAGGTGGAAATTATAGGCAATTAGCAAGACACCCCCAATAAAGGAGTGGTTCTGCAGGTGGTGACCACAGACCACTTCTCAGTTCCTATGCTTCCTGGCTGATGTTTTGGTCACCTTTGAATGCTGGCGGAGCTTTTACTCTAGTGGTAGCATGAGACGGAGTCTACAACCCACACAAGTGGCTCAGGTAGTGCAGCCTATCCAGGATAGCACATCAATGCGAGCTGTGGCAAGAAGGTTTGCTGTGTCTGTCAGCGTAGTGTCCAGAGCATGGAGGCGCTGCCAGGAGACAGGCCAGTACATCAGGAGACGTGGAGGAGGCCGTAGGAGGGCAACAACCCAGCAGCAGGACCGCTACCTCCGCCTTTGTGCAAGGAGGAGCAGGAGGAGCACTGCCAGAGCCCTGCAAAATGACCTCCAGCAGGCCACAAATGTGCATATGTCTGCTCAAACGGTCAGAAACAGACTCCATGAGGGTGGAATGGGGGCCCGACGTCCACAGGTGGGGGTTGTGCTTTCAGCCCAACACCATGCAGGACGTTTGGCATTTGCCAGAGAACACCAAGATTGGCAAATTCGCCACTGACACCCTGTGCTCTTCACAGATGAAAGCAGGTTCACACTGAGCACATGTGACAGACGTGACAGAGTCTGGAGACGCCGTGGAGAACCTTCTGCTGCCTGCAACATCCTCCAGCATGACCGGTTTGGCGGTGGGTCAGTCATGGTGTGGGGTGGCATTTCTTTGGGGGGCCGCACAGCCCTCCATGTGCTCGCCAGAGGTAGCCAGACTGCCATTAGGTACCGAGATGAGATCCTCAGACCCCTTGTGAGACCATATGCTGGTACGGTTGGCCCTGGGTTCCTCCTAATGCAAGACAATGCTAGACCTAATGTGGCTGGAGTGTGTCAGCAGTTCCTGCAAGAGGAAGGCATTGATGGTATGGACTGGCCCGCCAGTTCCCCAGACCTGAATCCAATTGAGCACATCTGGGACATCATGTCTCACTCCATCCACCAATGCCACATTGCACCACAGACTGTCCAGGAGTTGGCGGATGCTTTAGTCCAGGTCTGGGAGGAGATCCCTCAGGAGACCATCCGCCACCTCATCAGGAGCATGCCCAGGCGTTGTAGGGAGGTCATACAGGCACGTGGAGGCCACACACACTACTGAGCCTCATTTTGACTTGTTTTAAGGACATTACATCAAAGTTGGATCATCCTGTAGTGTGGTTTTCCACTTTAATTTTGAGTGTGACTCCAAATCCAGACCTCCATGGGTTGATAAATTTGATTTCCATTGATAATTTGTGTGTGATTTTGTTGTCAGCACATTCAACTATGTAAAGAAAAAAGTATTTAATAAGAATATTTCATTCATTCAGATCTAGGTTGTGTTATTTTAGTGTTCCCTTTATTTTTTTGAGCAGTGTATTATTCTGACATTCTTAAAATAAAGTGGTGATCCTAACTGACCTAAGACAGGGAATTTTTACCAGGATTAAATGCCAGGATTAAATGCCAGGAATTGTGAAACACTGAGTTTAAATGTATTTGGCTAAGGTGTATGTAAATTTCCGACTTCAACTGTACATTATTCTTCACAGAGAAACATAGAAAACGCATAGGCCTGTTGTGCTGATGGTATTAGAGTCGTCTATAGTCAAATGTAGAAATATTCAGGTTTTATGGAATAGAACAAAGCAATGAAGTCCCATCTTTACTGGTAACCTGCTGCCAAGACACCTTTATTGCTCTCAATTCAATAGGATCTGTGGAATATCTGAAACATCAATATTGCACCTTACTTGTGTTCTTAGAATGGGCTAATGTAAGATGTTCTATATAATGCAAAACATGCGAGCCATTGGTGACTAATGGTCTCTTACAGCAGTGCTAAAAACACTATTGGCAGATGAAAGCGTTTATTGTGTATAACCAGACTATGTTAGCTTTGTATATATTCTGTAAGAAATCCTTTGTATTGTATTCCTCCTTTCTTTTTCTCCTTCAAAATGCATTTCCACTGAAACATGTCTTTCTATTCAAACATTCAATACCTTTTCTCTCTGCTTTTCTCTGTCTCTTTTTCTGTCTCCCCTCCTTCTCTATGTCCGCCTTTCATTCCTGTTTTCTTTCATTGTTTTTCTTTTTTCCCTCGCCTTGAGACCCCATATTTTTGTTTTCCTCTATTCAGGTTTCCTTTATTCTCTTTCCTGAATAGTTGTGGTACTTTGAGGGGAAGGAGAAGAGAAGGAAAGGGAGGTTAGTTTCAGTCAAAGCTGCAACACAAAACTTCCTCCCACACCACATGCACTGTCTCTTGGAATGAGTTTGTCACTGACTCCATGTTACTTAGTCCTACACAGTCTCAACTATTTGTCTATATGTAATGAATCGGTGAGTGTTCTCGCCAGCATCGACATGGCATGTTGCAGAGCACCGGAGGCTGTTTGCACCTTAATTGGGGAAGACAGGGCTCATAGTAATATCGGAAACAGAGTCACTGGAGTGGTATCAACCACATGGAAACATCGTTGATGTGTTTGATACCATTTCATTTACTCCATTCCAGCCATTATAATGAGCCGTCCTCCCCTCAGCAGCCTCCTGTGTTGCAAAGAGCCAAATCGTTCCATTCCCTGGCTGAGTGGTATGTTGGGTTCAGTGTCGCCTGGTAAAACTTGATGGGATGGTGCGTTAAACTGCCACAGCTGTGTTCAAATGTTGTTATCTCCGAACAGAGGCACGTACAAGGAAGAGGCATTTGCCCTACACAAGAACATATTTATCACTGCACAGAGATGACAGGCTACAGGAGGCGATGCCATGTAGAGTAGCACTACCTACTCACAGGCCTCAGTCTCAGAGATCCACTCAGATAAGCACATCTAGATTACTGTAACTCATTGTACAGTGCATTCTGACATTATTCAGACCCCTTCAGATCCACATGTTCTTACTTTACAGCCTTATTCTGAAGTGGTAATTGTTCTTTCCCTCGTCAATCTAAACACAATACCTTAAAATGACAAAGGAAAAACTGTTTTCTAGAAATGTTTGCAAATGTGTTAAAAAAACAACAACTTAAATATAACATTTACATAAGTATTCAGACCCTTTACTATGTACTTGTTGACGCACCTTTGGCAGCGATTACAGCCTCGAATCGTCTTGGGTATGATGCTACAAGCTTGGCACACCTGTATTTCTCCCATTCTTCACTACAGATCCTCTCAAGCTCTGTCAGGTTGGATGGGGAGCATTGTTGCACAGCTATATTCAGGTCTCTCCAGAGATGTTTGATCAGGTTCAAGTCCGGGCTTTAGCTGGGCTACTCAAGGACATTCAGAGACTTGTCCCGAAGCCACTCCTGCGTTGTCTTGGCTGTGTGCTTAGGGTCATTGTCCTGTTAGAAGGTGAACCTTCACCCACAGTCTCAGGTCCTGAGCGCTCTGTAGCTGGTTTCAAGGATATCTCTGTACTTTGCTCAGTTCATATTTCTCTCGATCCTCACTTGTCTCCCAGTCCCTGCCACTGAAAAACATCCCCACAGCATGATACTGCCACCACCATGTTTCACTGTAGGGATGGTGCCAGGTTTCCTACAGATGTGACGCTAGGCATTCAGGCCAAAGAGTTAAATCTTGGTTTCATCAGACCAGAGAATCTTGTCTTAATAAGGTGCCTTTTGGGAAACTCCAAGCAGGCTGGCATGTGCCTTTTACTGAGGAGTGACTTCCGTCTTGCCACTCTACCATAAGGCCTGATTGGTGGAGTGCTGCAGAGATGGTTGTCCTTCTGGAAGGTTCTCCCATGTTCACAGAGGAACTTTAGAACTCTGTCAGAGTGACCATCAAGTTCTCGGTCACCTCCCTGACCAAGGCCCTTCTCCCACGATATCTCAGTTTGGTGGATCCAAACTTCTTCCATTTAAGAATGATGGAGCCACTGTGTTCTTGGGGACCTTCAATGTTGCAGACATTTTTGATACCCTTCCCCAAATCTGTGCCTCGACAAACAATTACATTTACCACAGGTGGACTGCAATCAATTTGATCAATGGAAACAGGATGCACCTGAACTCAATTTCGAGTCTCATAGCAAAGGGTCTGAATACTCATGTACATAAGATATGTCTGCTTTCATTTTTAATACATTTGCAAATATTTCTAAAAACCTGTTTTCGCTTTGTCATTATAGGGTATTGTGTGTAGATTGATGAAAAAAATGTAATCCATTTGAAAATAAGGCTGTAACGTAACAAAATGTGGAAAAAGTGAAATTGTCTGAATACTTTCCGAATGCACTGTACATGTCTCAGTCAGAAATCACTCCATTGTCTACAGTTAGTTCAAAATGCTGCAGCTCGGCTTTTAACAGGCACCAGAAAATTATAACCAAATCACACCTATTTAGCTTCTTCACACTGGCTACCAGTCACTTTTAGAATATATTTTAAAAATGTATGAATAACATTTAAGGCTAGGCATCATAAATCACATCTATTTTATCTCCCTACAAGCCAGGATGCAGTCAGAGATACTGTACCCTGGCAGGGCACTGTTGACCGTTCCAAAGTCTAGGTTGAAAAGGAAAAGAGACCAGGCATTTGTCATTAGGGCCCCTAGACTTTCGAATTGTCTTCCAGAGGAGATCAGGCTTGCAGATTCATTGCCTCTTTTTAAATCCCTGCTGAAGACACACTTTTTTAAAGATGCTTTTAATTCATGTATGATTTCAATGTACTGTATGATTTTAATATTTTTTCATTCTCCTTCCTCTTGTCTTTGTTTCTTTCTTAGTTTTTGAAATTGTATTATTTTATGATATGAACCACTTTGTTACTTGTATTGAAAAGTGCTATATAAATAAAGTAATTACTATTATCTGGGACTGCACTCCACCCAACTACCAATACAGACAACATGAATGAGTAAACAGTTATTTGTTTCGTAACATATGTTTATTAAGCTACAGTAAGAAGGTGGATAGCGCAACCTCAGGCAATGATTGTTACTCAGAATAAATCATTTAAAATCTACCAGTTATATCTAGATTTTTTTGATGATGGTAAAAGAGTAGTCTAACTAAGCACATTTGGTGTCTATCTTACAGTTACTCATTTTTTCTTGGACAATAATTGACAGCATAGAAAAACATGATGGCAATGGAAAGTGAGTTGTATAAATTGGAAATGATTAAAAATGCAGAATTGACAGGGAAACCGATAAAACTTTCTCTCCATAAGTAAGAACCAAAAACCAGCATGATGGAATGGCAGGCTTGAAGGGGAGAGAAAGGTGAAAGACAGATGAAAGTGAAAAGAGATAAAAGCCGGAGAGAGGAGGGTGTGGGATAAAGCAGGAGGAAGGGAGGCAGAGATGAAAGCAAAATGAGAAAGATAAGAACAGAGTGAGAGAGACAGAGAGGGAAACGGAGGAAGAGATAGATAGTGTACAGAGCAGAGGGGTAACCATGGAAACAGGAGGAAGGTACAAAAGAAGAGATAGACAAAGGGTTTTGATTTAAAAGAATGAAACTTGGACGAAGGAAAAGTAATTCGGACTGAAATTTGTTTCCAGGAGGTGAAGGAATAATACAAAAGAGTAAGGAGGACCATAGAGGGACAACATCAGCTCTGTCCTGCAGTCTGTTTATGAGTCCATGTGAATGAGGTGGGCTCTTCCCAACACCAGGCACTCCAGAGACCTCTAGTGTTAATAGGCTTCACTGGCTCATCATGGGCCTCACCTTGAGTAAATCTTGAGACATGGGAGTAATGTAGGACAATGGCCTTACTCCAGCTCCAGTGTGCAAAAGTGTCAGGGCCTGTCCACACAATGACTGGATAAAACTTGATGAGACTATACCTCAGTTGAGAGATACCTTTACACATTCTGCATGGTGTGAGTCTGAGGTTCAATGTCATTGGGATGAGATATCTGGGTAGATCTATCACAAACCTTGTATTGATATGAAGCTGTAGGCTATAAATTATATGAAAATATATGGCTCCTTCCTCCATGGTGCCACTTTACATTTAGTTATTGATTCAAATCATTTGAGGTCTAGGCTATATGCTTTACTGCCGTCTTCTACTCCATCATAAATGTATAAAGAGCTAGAGATATTTATATAGTAATATTCATATTTGTATATATATATATAGAAAGAGAGAGTTACAGGCAGACAGAGGCTTTTTATTGTTGTTTTTTAGTCTCTTGTGGCTCTCTTTTTCTCCCTTCCCCCTCTCTGTTTTTCTCTTCTCTGTCTTTCTCTCTCGTCCTCTGTCTCTGTTTCTCACTCACTCACTCCCCCTCCCTCCACTCCTCCCCCCCTCTCTCTTGATATCTCTCTCCTCTCAATCTCTCTCCACTCCTGCTCTCTCTCTCCCATGCCCCCCTCTTTCTCTCACTCTCTTATGCTCTCTCTACTCTTTCTCTCTTTCCTTCCATAGCTCTCTGTCTCACTCCCTCGCCCCCCTCTCTGCTCCTTTTATATCCTCCTTGCTGAATGCTCTTCTCCTCTCCTCCCTCAACTCTGTCTTTTCTTCTTTCTATTCAGTCTTTTTTTTACAGCTCTCCTCACACTCCTTTCTCTAATGTTGTCTCTTAGCAGAGCTATTTCATTCCTAATATTCTGTCCTTCCATTTAGTAGCCCTGTGCTGAATGAGGGGAGTAATCTTTTATTTACGATTTTGGCTCTGCCCATCTCTGCATCCTGTCTCTCTGCGTCTGTGAGACTGATTTGTTAGAAGAATCTAACAGTGTACATTTTTTTTTCAGAAATCAGTATTGATAAATCACTAATGCTGCATTTGCTGCAAATACTTGTTTGTTTGCTTGAGTAAGCGTTGTCTGTGTGAGTCACCTACAGGCCAACTTTGTCTGAATACGCTTTGAAATCATGCATATCTGACACTTAAAGTTACTGCATAGTATGTACTCAGATGAGGACTGAGCCCCGTGTTGGGTGCTCACCTGTCCATGTGTCGTTTCCTATCAGGGTTCACCTGATAGCAGAGTAGGCTGGTCTCATAGATTAGACAAAACAAAGTAAACTCTCAAATTAGTATCATATGTTTGGTAGGGTTAGGTAGCACCTGTGATGTCTAGTACTGCTATGCACACCATTCAACCACATTCAAGGGTTGGACCAGTCAAGGTTCTCTGCTGGAGCAGAATGGGTAAATAATAAGGCTGGGGGACAGTTGTAAAGTGTAAAAGATAATGCAGGCTTGTATTAAAATAGAAATAGAAATAAGGTAATATGATCAATCAATATACAAAGCGCTCAAATTAATACAGTTACGACAGAAAATTGTAATAACCATGTAATGACAATGGGTAAGAACAAAACTCATAATAATCTTGTTTTGAACATCAACTTTTTGGCAGTCAATAGTATTTCTAGGTCATTATAATCTAACAGAGTAATTATAATCTATTGGGTGTACCCTTTAAATCTAAACCTGATAGAAATACAATGTAGCAATACAAAATCTGTTTCAGAAATCTATAGTTAAATACAATCAATGCACCAACAATTAATCAATAATACAACAATCCCACCACGTTAGTAAATAACCCACAGTGAAACCAACGTGAGTACAATAGAAATGTGCAGAGCAATGAGTGGGAATAGTTTCCTCCTACCAGTACACTATATAAACAAAGGTATGTGGACACCCCTTCAAATAAGTGGATACAGCTATTTCAGCTAGTGTATAAAATCAAGCACACAGCCAAGCAATCTCCATAGACAAACATTGGAAGTAGAATGGCCATACTGAAGAGCTCAGAGACTTTCAATGTGGTACCGTCATAGGATGCCACCTTTCCAAAAAGTCAGTTCAAAAATGTATGCGCTACTAGAGTTGCCCCGGTCAACTGTAAGTTGAAACGTCTAGGAGATACAACGGCTTAGCCACAAAATGGTAGGCCACACAAGCTCACAGAACGGGACAGCCGAATGCTGAAGCGTGTAGCATGTAGAAATCGCCCGTCCTTAGTCAATACTGAGTTCCAAACTTCATCTGGAAGCAATGTCAGCACAAGAACTGTTCGTTGGGAGCTTCATGAAATGTGTTTCCATGGCCGAGCAGCCGCACACAAGTCTAAGATCACTATGCGCAATGCCAAGCATCGGCTGGAGTAGTGTAAAGCTTGCCATGGAAACCCATGCATCCTGTTTCTACCACTGGACTCTGGAGCAGTGGAGAATGCCGCCTGCCCAAATGCATAGTGCCAACTGTAAAGTTTGGAGGAGAAGTAATGGTCTGGAGCTGTTTTTCATGGTTCGGGCTAGGCCCCTTAGTTCCTGTGAAGGGAAATCTTAACGCTACAGTAGACGAGTACACTATAGATGATTCTGTGCTTCCAATTTTGTGGCAACAGTTTGGGGAAGGCCCTTTCCTATTTCAGCATAATAATGCCCCCATGCACAAAGCGAGGTCCATACAGAAATGGTTTGTTGAGATCGGTGTGGAAGAACTTAACTGGTCTGCACATAGCCCTGACCTCAACCCCATTGAGCACCTTAAGGATGAATTGGAATACCGACTACGAGTCAGGCGTAATCACCCAACATCAATGCCCGACCTCACTAATGCTCTTGTGGCTGAATGGAAGCAGTTCCCCGCAGCATTGTTCCAACAATTATTGGAAAGCCTTCCCAGAAGAGTGGAGGATATTATAGCAGCAAAGGGGGGACCAACTTCATATTAATGCCCATGATTTTGGAATGAGATGTTCGACGAGCAGGTGTCCACATACATTTGGTCATGTAGTGTAAGTGCGGCAAATAAAGGGCTCAACGTCCTTCCAAGGAAAAAAGTATCCGCATAAGGCCAAAAGAGATAGACATCAACAGAATTACAATATAGTAAAGTTCAAGTATAACAAATTACATTCATTCAATTAGCTTTGGTTCAAAATAAACATTATTTCAACATGAAATCAAGTAAAATTGCTTTTCTCACCAATCGTTCAATGGTACATGCACTCTACATGCACTCAGACCATCACGAGGTGGCAGCGTGCAGTACACGAGGACACAGACAGGGGAAGAAAATATCCAACAATGTGGCATGAACAGGCTTTTTCATTGAGTAAATTAAGTAAGGGCTAAAAGTGCAATAAAACAAACAACAGTGCATCTAGTTCAACTTAAATTAATTATCAAAACATAAGGCATGAGGGGAAAGTAATACAGTTCAAATTCAAGAGCTAATTTACAGTTAAAGCTGCAATATATAAGTTTTTGCGTGACCCGACCAAATTCACATGTAAATGTACGTTATAGATCTGTCATTCTCATTGAAAGCAAGTCTAACAAGTGGTCGATATGTTCTATGTGCGCAATTTCTATGCTTCTCCTTCTTCAGTTTACTTTTTGCGTCTTATAATTTTGGTTTTGTACACTAGCTTCAAACAGCTGAAAATACAATATTTCTGGTTATTGAAAAGATATTTCACAGCGGTTTAGATGTTACTTGCTTCTTTTGTCACAAACTGAAATTAGACAAACTATTATAATTTTAGTAACCAGAAAAGGCAGAGCGATATCTGCATAGTGAACTTTTAAAATAATAAAAAATTGCATTTAGCTTTAAAGCCTAGCAAAGAGCAATGCTCAATTTTAAGTGAATGGAGCAGTTAGCATGCTAACTAAATTAGCGACTAACAGAGCTAGAACATTTTGCAATATTGTAGTTCGCCAAATTCTAGGTCTCACAAACTCAATAAAATCTTGTTCAAAACTATCCTTCAACATGGAATGGAAGCTTCAGGTGAGGAGGAAGTTGTAGTGGTTTAATTTATCCAAAATATTCAACATTATAACTATTTTCAAGCACTTTTCTGTCCTTTTCTCTGGTGGAATCTTCATTCATCAGGAGTCTAGAATCTTCTGGTCGTCAGCGAGTATATTTCAGCGGGCAGGGTTGCCAGGTCTAGATAACATTTCTAGGCGAATGACCACTCAAAACCCACCCAAAAGGCCTGAAAACTAGCCCAACATTCCATACAGTACCAGTAAAAAGTTTGGACACACTGACTCATTTCAGGGCTTTTCTTCATGTTTACTATTTTCTACATTATAGAATAATAGTGAAGACATCAAAACTATGAAATAACACATATGGAATCATGTACTATTCAAAAAAAGTGTAAAACAAATCAAAATACATTTTATAATTGAGATTTTTCAAAGTAGCCACCCTTTGCCTTGATGACAGCTTTGCAGACTCTTGGTATTCTCTCAACAAGCTCCATGAGGTAGTCACCTGGAATGCATTTCAATTAACAGGTGTGCCTTAAAAGTTCATTTGTAGAATTTATTTCCTTCTTAATGCGTTTGAGCCAATCAGTTGTGTTGTGACAAGGTAGGGGTGGTATACAGAAGATATCCCTATTTGGTAAAATACTAAGTCCATATAATAGCAAGACCAGCTCAAATAAGCAAGAAGAAATGACAGTACATCATTACTTTAAGACATGAAGATCAGTCAATATGGACATTTTCAAGAACTTTGAAAGTTTCTTCAAGTGCAGGCGCAAAAAATGAAAAAAGCGCTATGATGAAACTGTCTCTCATGAGGACCGCCACAGGAAAGGAAGACCCAGAATTACCTCTGCTGCAGAGGATAAGTTCATTGGAGTTACCAGCCTCAGAAATTGCAGCCCAAATAAATGCTTCATAGAGTTCAAGTAAGACACATCTCAACATCAACTGCATGAATCAGGACTTCATGGTCGAATTGATGCAAAGAATCCACTATTAAAGGACACCAATAATAAGAAGAGACTTGCTTGGGCCAAGAAACATGACCTTTGGTCTGATGAGTTCAAATTTGAGATTTTTGGTTCCAACTGCAGTGTCTTTGTGAGACGCAGAGTAGGTGAATGGATGATCTCTGCATGTGTTGTTCCCACCGTGAAGCATGGAGGAGGAGGTGTGATAGTGTGGGGGTGCTTTGCTGGTGACACTGTCTGTGATTTATTTAGAATTCATGGCACACTTAACCAGCATGGCTACCACAGCATTCTGCAGTGATATGCCATCCCATCTTGTTTGCGCTTAGTGGGACTAGAATTTGGGTTTTCAACTGGACAATGACCCAACACACCTCCAGGCTGTGTAAGGGCTATTTTATCAAGAAGGAGAGTGATGGAGTGCTGCATCAGATGGCATGGCTTCCACAATCACCAGTTGGGATGGTTTGGGATGAGTTGGACATTTTTTGGTTACTACATGATTACATATGTGTTATGTCATAGTCTTGATGTCTTCACAACCATGTAGAGAATATTGCAAATAAAGAATAACCCTTGTATCCAAACTTTTGACTGGTACTGTATACCGATAAAAATTATGCCAGCACGCCAACTAGCATACTGAAACATGAGGTGATGGTGGCGGATGAATGGCACGACGATGGGCCTCAGGATCTCATCACGGTATCTCTGTGCAATCAAATTGCCATTGATAAAATGCAATTGTGTTCATTGTCCATAGTTTATGCATGCCCACAACATAACCCCACCACCACCATGGGGCACTCTGTTCACGATGTTGACATCAGCAAACTGCTCGCCCACACGACACCATACACGCTGCCTGCCATCTGCCCAGTACAGTTGAAACCAGGATTAATATGTGAAGAACACACTTTTCCAGTGTGCCAGTGGCCATCGAAGGTGAGCATTTGCCCAATGAAGTCGGTTACGAAGCCGAAATGAAGTCAGGTCATGACCCTGGTGAGGACGATGAGCATGCAGATGAGCTTCCCTGAGACAGTTTCTGACAGTTTATGCAGAAATTATTTAATTGTGCAAACCCACAGTTTCATCAGCTGTCCGGGTGGCAGGTCTCAGACGATCCCGCAGATGAAGAAGACGGATGTGGAGGTCCTGGTTTGGCATGATTACACGTGGTCAGTTGTTGTGAGGCCGGATGGACGTACTGCCTAATTCTCTAAAATGACAATGGATGCGGCTTATGATAGATAAATTCATCTCTGGCAACAGCTCTGGTGGACATTCCTGCAGTCAATATGGCTATTGCACACTCCCTCAAAACGTGAGACATCTGTGGCATTGTGTTGCGTGACAGAACTCCACATTTTAGAGTGTCATTTTATTGTCCCCAGCACAAGATGCACATGTGTAATGATCATGCTGTTTAATCAGCTTCTTGATATAGCACACCTGTCAGGTGGATGGATTATCTTGGCAAAGGAGAAATACTCACTAATAGGGATATAAACTAATCTTTTATTTCAGCTCATGAAACATTGGACCAACGCTTTACATGTTGCGTTTATATTTTTGTCCAGTATACTTTTTAGCTACTTTGCACTTAACCCCTAAGCCCTTTAATCCTAACCATAACCATAAGATCAAATCGTACCACACCGGCTCCAATGCTCGTGGGATGTGGCAGGGCTTGCAAACCATTACAGACTACAAAGGGAAGCACAGCCGCGAGCTACCCAGTGACACGAGCCTACCAGACAAGCTAAATAACTTCTATGCTCGCTTCGAGGCAAGTAACATGCATGATAAAACATGCATAAGAGCATAAGCTATTCCGGACGACTGTATGATCACGCTCTCCTAAGCCGATGTGAGTTAGACCATTAAACAGGTCAACATTCACAATGCCGCAGGGGCAGACGGATTACCAGGACTTTTACTCCGAGCATGCGCTGACCAATTGGCAAGTGTCTTCACTGACATTTTCAACCTCTCCCTGTCTGAATCTGTAATACCAACATGTTTCAAGCAGACCCCCATAGTCCCTGTTCCCCAAAACACTAAGGTAACCTGCCTAAATGTCTACCAACCCGTAGCACTCACGTCTGTAGCCATGAAGTACTTTGAAAGGCTGGTCATGGCCAACATCAACACCATTTTCCCAGAAACCTTAGACCCACTCCAATTTGCATACCTCCCCAACAGATCCACAGATGGTGCAATCTCTATTGCACTCCACACTGACCTTTCCCACCTGGACAAAAGGAACACCTATGTGAGAATGCTATTCATTGACTACAGCTCAGCGTTCAACACCATAGTGCCCTCAAAGCTCATCACTAAGCTAAGGACCCTGGGTCTAAACACCTCCCTCTGCAACTGGATCCTGGACCTCCTGACGGGCCTTCCCCAGGTGGTAAGGGTAGGCAACAATACATCCACCACGCTGATCCTCAATACGGGGGCCCCTCAGGGGTGCGTGCTCAGTCCCCTCCTGTACTCACTGTTCACTCATGACTACATGGTCAGGCACGACTCCAACACCATCATTAAGTTTGCAGATGACACAACAGTGGTAGGCCTGATCACCGACAACGATTGACAGCCTATAGGGAGGTCAGGTCAGAGACCTGGCCGGGTGGTGCAAGGACAACAATCTCTCCCTCAACGTGAAAAAGACAAAGGAGATGATTGTGGACTACAGGAAAAGGAGGACTGAGCATGCCCCCATTCTCATCAATAGGACTGTGGAGGAGCAGGTTGAGAGCTTCAAGTTCCTTGGTGTCCACATCACCAACAAACAGTACCTCTCTGGGGCCAAGCTTCCTGTCATTCAGGACCTATATACCAGGCGGTGTCAGAGGAAGGCCCTAAAAATGGTCAAATACCCCAGCCACCCTAGTCATAGACTGTTCTCTCTGCTCCCGCACAGCAAGCGTTACTGGAGTGCCAAGTCTAGGTCCAAAATGCTTCTCAACAGCTTCCACACCCAAGCCATAAGACTCCTGAATAGCTCATTAAATGGCTACCCTGACTATTTTCATTGCCCTCTCCCACCCCTCTTTTACGCTGCTGCTATTCTCGGTTTATTATAGTCACTTTAACTCTACCTACATGTACATACAGTGCCTTGCGAAAGTATTCGGCCCCCTTGAACTTTGCGACCTTTTGCCACATTTCAGGCTTCAAACATAAAGATATAAAACTGTATTTTTTTGTGAAGAATCAACAACAAGTGGGACACAATCATGAAGTGGAACAACATTTATTGGATATTTCAAAGTTTTTTAACAAATCAAAAACTGAAAAATTGGGCGTGCAAAATTATTCAGCCCCTTTACTTTCAGTGCAGCAAACTCTCTCCAGAAGTTCAGTGAGGATCTCTGAATGATCCAAATGACTAATGATGATAAATACAATCCACCTGTGTGTAATCAAGTCTCCGTATAAATGCACCTGCACTGTGATAGTCTCAGAGGTCCGTTAAAAGCGCAGAGAGCATCATGAAGAACAAGGAACACACCAGGCAGGTCCGAGATACTGTTGTGAATAAGTTTAAAGCCGGATTTGGATACAAAAAGATTTCCCAAGCTTTAAACATCCCAAGGAGCACTGTGCAAGCGATAATATTGAAATGGAAGGAGTATCAGACCACTGCAAATCTACCAAGACCTGGCCGTCCCTCTAAACTTTCAGCTCATACAAGGAGAAGACTGATCAGAGATGCAGCCAAGAGGCCCATGATCACTCTGGATGAACTGCAGAGATCTACAGCTGAGGTGGGAGACTCTGTCCATAGGACAACAATCGGTCGTATATTGCACAAATCTGGCCTTTATGGAAGAGTGGCAAGAAGAAAGCCATTTCTTAAAGATATCCATAAAAAGTGTCTTTAAAGTTTGCCACAAGCCACCTGGGAGACACACCAAACATGTGGAAGAAGGTGCTCTGGTCAGATGAAACCAAAATTGAACTTTTTGGCAACAATGCAAAACGTTATGTTTGGCGTAAAAGCAACACAGCTTATCACCCTGAACACACCATCCCCACTGTCAAACATGGTAGTGGCAGCATCATGGTTTGGGCCTGCTTTTCTTCAGCAGGGACAGGGAAGATGGTTAAAATTGATGGGAAGATGGATGGAGCCAAATACAGGACCATTCTGGAAGAAAACCTGATGGAGTCTGCAAAAGACCTGAGACTGGGACGGAGATTTGTCTTCCAACAAGACAATGATCCAAAACATAAAGCAAAATCTACAATGGAATGGTTAAAAAATAAACATATCCAGGTGTTAGAAGGGCCAAGTCAAAGTCCAGACCTGAATCCAATCGAGAATCTGTGGAAAGAACTGAAAACTGCTGTTCACAAATGCTCTCCATCCAACCTCACTGAGCTCGAGCTGTTTTGCAAGGAGGAATGGGGAAAAAATTCAGTCTCTCGATGTGCAAAACTGATAGAGACATACCCCAAGCGACTTACAGCTGTAATCGCAGCAAAAGGTGGCGCTACAAAGTATTAACTTAAGGGGGCTGAATAATTTTGCACGCCCGACTTTGATTTGTTAAAAAAGTTTTAAATATCCAATAAATGTCGTTCCACTTCATGATTGTGTCCCACTTGTTGTTGATTCTTCACAAAAAAATACAGTTTTATATCTTTATGTTTGAAGCCTGAAATGTGGCAAAAGGTCGCAAAGTTCAAGGGGGCCGAATACTTTCGTAAGCCACTGTATTACCTCAATTACTTGACTAACTGGTGCCCCTGCACATTGACTCTGTACCAGTATCCCCTGTATATAGCCTCGCTATTGTTATTTTACTTCTCGTCTTTAATTATTTGCTACCTTTAATATATTTTTTTACCTATCTATTTTTTACTTAACACATATTTTTCTTAAAACTGCATTGTTTGTTAAGGGCTTGTAAGCAAGCATGTGACAAATAATTTGATTTGACCTTAAGCCCTGACTTAACCCCTTGCCTAGCTCATGTTAGCCACCTTGCTAATGTTAGCGTTTGCTACCAAGCTAACATTAGACACAACAAATTGCAATTCGTAGCATATCATACGAATTGGAATTCGTAACATATCATACGAAATGGATGATGAACATCCATAAATGAATACATACCATACCAATCGTAACATATCATATGGATTTTGTTTACTATGTTTAGTCTAGCCCTGTGTCCAGGTTAAGAAGACAGTTGGAGAGATGCAGGCAGGGTGAGGCAGCTTTTTTACCCATTGCAATATTCCATCTGTGACACTCACATTCAAGCTGTGCAATTGTCTGTGTGCTTATGAAAAAGCCTGCTGTGTTTTTTTGGAAAAAGCTTAATTACGTCAGCTAATCATGCTTGAGGCACACTATTATATCAGTGTGTCATGCAGAGGTGAGGTTTGTGTGGCTCTGACTCTGGTTCTGGCTGCTTCCTGATACAGGTCTGAGAAGGGAGGCCACTTGACCCCAAACAACATTAGCCCATAGGACTGATCACAAGTCCAGGTTCGAAACCAGAGAGGGAAGTTATTTCCTTTGAAGTTTTTTCACATTGTTTCCCATGTAGAAAATGTAATGGGGTTTACTGGAATGACGGGTCGACAAATACACTTTCTATACTTCACCTGAGGCTTTGAACAGGATATGATAGTAGGTGCCAGGTGCACCGGTTTGTGTCAAGAACTGCAACGCTGCTGGATTTTTCACACTCAACATTTTGCTGTGTGTATCAAGAATGGTTCAACACCCAAAGGACAACCAGCAAACATGACACAACTGTGGGAAGCACTGGAGTCAACATGGGCCAGCATCCCTGTGGAAAGCAGTCGACACCTTGCAGTCCATGAGAGACAAATGTAGGTAAAAGGGCAAAAGGGCAGGGGGGATGCAACTCAATATTAAGAAGTTGTTCCTAATGTTTGGTATACTCAATGTATGGAGAAGGACTAACCTGAAGACTGAAGAGTGTGTGGGTGTTCCTGCATGTGTCTCACATAATAATTACTCATCACTAGAAGTCCATCCTGACCCCTGGTAGCTGAGTCTCTCTCTCTCTCTCTCTCTCTCTCTCTCTCTCTCTCTCTCTCTCTCTCTCTCTCTCTCTCTCTCTCTCTCTCTCTCTCTCCCAGAATAAATTGTATCACTGAGATATGATACTGTTGGCTATATTATGGTTCTTATTACAGATGTAAAGAACCAGTCTTTGAGGAAATTTAAAGGAACATTTTTACAGTAACTTAGACAGACACCCATGTCAAGTGTGTTGTTTCAGAGCTGTAGGGTGGTGGAGGGACCTGAAAGTGTGTGTTGATGTCAGTGTGCGCCTGTCCCTGTTCACAGAAGCGCTCGCACACATACACACACACACACACACAGTGGAAACCCCAGTTGAGTGTTAGTAGATACACTAGTGAGAGCTGGGCCATGGCTCACTTCCCTCTGTTTCTCTCAGTATAAGATGCATGTGGAAACCTGTGGAAACACAGAGAGGAGTGACATGAGCAGGCTCTCATTATTCATTGTATGTTTCTCTCTCTCTCTATCATATTAGTGCTGGTTTCCAACAGCAGCCCCATATTTACCGGCAAATGAGCAATTGGATAGGGCTGGGAACTGACAGCGACCTCACAATATGATATTATCACCATACTTACGCGCCGATACGATATGTATTGCGATTCTCACGATTCTGTTTTACTACAATTCGATAGAGCAATTTTATTGCGATTTGGTGTTACAAACATAATATTATTGCTCATTATGTCTGCTGCAGAGACAAGAGAGAGCATTAGAAGATAAGTTTAGATCAGTAACCGAAATAAAAGTACTGAAAACATGTTGGCTCACTAGTTAGAAATAAAGTGGAGAACAAGCTTTAAGATGAGAAATACCAGAGTTTTGGTACAGCTAACTAGTACTAGCTAACACTACTTAGCTAATGCTACCTCGATACTCCAAGTACAAATCGATACTTGTAGTCAAAGTATCGATATAATATTGCAAAAATAATATTGAGGTACGTAACTATCAACTTTTTCTGGTGTTCTGGTGTTGTAAAGATGCGGACCTGGAACAGAGATTGTGTGTTCCTTCCCAAAACTTTTGTCGTCTTTTTCATTTTCCCCATAGGCTAGTTCTGTGTTGTTTTATGTACGTGTCCCTTGTTGTTTCTTCCATGTGGTTTCTTTGTCTTTCAGCCTCTTATCTCTTTGTTTCTTCCCTTGCTCTCCTTCTATTTTCTCTCCTATTTTCTCTCTTGACTTCCTGCTATCTCTCCCCCTCA